>NW_026991801.1:0-187764 GCF_029215605.1 Mirounga angustirostris | reverse complement strand
TAGGCGGTTGTCTTTAAGCCTCCACGCACACCCGGGGCATCGGTACTAGCCCCATAAGCATGATGTGAGTTGAGGGCTGCCTTCGGCACCGGCCTGTCTCTCCCACGATTTTACGTAATGGAACCCGTCCCCAGGCTCTGACCCACAGGCTCTCACCCACACCCTACCCTGCTTCCTCTCACAGAGAGGTCGACGGTAGCTAAAGCACGGTTTCCCTCCAGTGTTGTTTCTCCCAGTTGGAACGCTAGCGATTAGCCTTCCATGCCAGAGTGGGGCCGCAGTGCTAGCTTCATGAAACAAGTGGGGAGTCGTGTCCTGCCTTCTGCCGGGGCCTGAATCTCACACGGAAAATGCTCTTTTGAACTCACTTGCAGTGCGCTCACGCATGCACACAGCAAAATGCGTCCACCCTCAGGCATGGCTCTTTCAGTCGAAGCAGGCATTCTCTACAGAGTTGTTCCTTTGAGTGAGGTGGTTGGCTTTAGGCCTGCAGGCACACCCGGGCCCCGGGTCCTAGCCTCATCATCAAGAGGTGTGTTGAAGCTGCCTCGCGCACCGGCCTGTTTCTCACTCCCTTTCACGTATGGGACCCTTTCCGCGGCGTCTCACGCAAGAACACGGTGAACGGACTCCAGCTTCAGGAACGGCAAAGTTAACCACAGCGCAGTAAGCCCGTAGCATTGATTCTTGGCGTTGGGAGCCTGGTAACTAGGCATCCAGGCACACAGGGTACAGCAGTGCTAATCTCCTAAACCAAGAGGTGAGTCGACAGCAGCCTTCCTTACACTCCTGCGTCTCACTCAGAGTTACATCTATGTTCCATTTCTCAAGCTTTCACAAAAAACACACAATTGATGAAGCTCACGCTCAAGAAGGGCGATCTTTGCTGAGGCAAGGGTTCTCTACAGTTTTGTTCCTTTGCGTTGGGTGGACGGCAGTTAGGACTCCACGCACACACGGGAGAGCCGATCTAGGGTTCCCGAAACAAGAGCTGAGTGGAGAGGGGCCTTCTGCCCATGCTTATTTCTCCCTCGGAATTCTGCTGGGACTCATTCCCCAGGTTTGCCCTCCAGCAGAGTGGAAAATGCTGCCACCCCGTGGAGAGGCGAATGAGCTGAAGCTGGGATTCTCTACAGGCTTGTTTGTGCCACGTCCGTGTGGAGCACTGAGCATTCCTCTGCACACGTGGAGCAGTAGTGTTAGCTTCGGGTACCAAGAGCTGGGTCAAGAGGTGCCTTCTGGCCCGGACTTCTTCTCCCTCGCTTGCACGGGAGGAAACCGTTCCCCAGGCTCTCACCCACGGTAGCCAGGAAACTGCTTCCTGCCTCACAGAGGTGGATGGTAGCTAAAGCGCGGTTTCTCCGTCGTATTGTTTTTCCAATAAGAGTGCCAGCGATTAGACTTCCATGCAAAAGTGGGGCCGCAGCGCTAGCTTCATGAAGCAAGCGGGGAGTCGTGTTCTGCCTTCTTCCGGGGCCTGAGCCTCACTTCGAAAATGCTCTCGGACTCCCTTGCAGTGCTCTCACGCATTCCCACAGCAAAATGCTTCCACCCTCGGGAACGGCTATTGGAGCTGAAGCGCGGATTCTCACCAGAGTTGTGGCTTCGAGTTAGGGGGTTGCCTCTAGGCCTGCACGCACACACGGGGCAACGGTACCAGCCTCGTAAACAACAGGTGGAGCTGACAGCTTCCTTCTGCACCGGCCTGTCTCTCCCTCGATTTTACGTATGGAACCCGGCCCCAGGCTCTCACCCATTGTGCAGCCTAAGCTGCTTCCTCCCACAGAGAGGTCTCAGGTAGCTAAAGCACGGTGTCTGTTCACTGTGGTTTCTTCGAGTTAGAACGCGAGCGATTAGACTTCCATGCAAAAGTGGGGCCTCGGTGCTAGCTTGAGGAAACAAGTGGGGAGTCGTGTGCTGCCCCTTGCAACGGCCTCAGGCTCCCCCGGAATTACGTTTGGGACTCCCTTGCACTGCTCTCACGCTCGCACAAAACAAAATGCTTACACCCTCAGGAGCGGCTGCTTAGCTGAAGCACGGATTCCCTACCGAGTTTTTCCTTCGAGTTAGGTGGCTGACTTTCAGCCTGCAGGCACACCCGGGGCAACGGTACCAGCCCCATAAGCATGATGTGAGTTGAGAGCTGCCTTCTGTCCGGCCTGTCTCTCCCTCGATTTTACGAAATGGAACCCTCCCCCAGGCTCTCACCCACAGTACACCCTAAACTGCTTCCTCGCACAGAGACGTCCACGGAAGCTAAAGCACGGTTTCTCTACAGTGTTGTTTCTCCCAGTTAGAGCGCTAGCTATTAGACGTGCATGCAAAAGTGGGGCCGCACTGCTAGCTCCACGGAACAAGTGGGGAGTCGTGTTCTGCCTACTGCCGGGGCCCGAGTCTCACACGGAAAACGGTTTTGGACTCACTTGCAGGGCGCTCACGCAGAGGCACACAGCAAAATGCTTCCAGCCACAGGAATGCCTATGTTCGCTGCAGCAGGAATTCTCTCTAGAGGTGTGCCTTCCACTTAGGTGGTTGGCTTTAGGCCTGCAGGCGCACGCGGGGCAACGGTACTAGCCTCGTAAACAAGAGGGGAGCTGACAGCTTCCTTCTGCACCGGCCTGTCTCTCCCTCGAGTTTACGTGTGGAACCCGGCCCCAGGCTCTCACCCATTGTGCAGCCTAACATGCTTCCTCGCACAGAAAGGTCTAAGGTAGCTAAAGCACGGTGTGTGTACACCGTTTTTGCTTCGAGGCAGAACGCAAGGGATTGGACTTCCACGCAACAGTGGGGCCTCAGTGCTAGCCTGATGATACAAGTGGGGAGTCGAGTGCTGCCTCCTGCAGCAGCCTGAGGCTCCCTCGGAATTAGATGTGGGTCGCCCTTGCAGTGCTCTCACGCACGCACACAACAAAATGCTTCCACCCTCAGAAGCGGCTGTTTTAGCTGAAGCACGCATTCTCTGCCGAGTTTTGCCTTCGAGTTAGGTGGCTGTCTTTGAGCCTGCAGGCACACCCGGGGCAACGGTACCAGCCCCATAACCATGATGTGAGTTGAGAGCTGCCTTCTGTACCGGCCTTGTCTCTCGCCCGATTTTACAAAATGGAACCCGTCCCCAGGCTCTCACCCACCGTACACCCTCCACTGCTTCCTCGCACAGGAGAGGTCGACGGGAGCCCAAGCACCGTTTCTCTACAGTGTTGTTTCTCCCAGTTAGAGCGCTAGCTATTAGACGTGCATGCAAAAGTGGGGCCGCACTGCTAGCTCCATGGAACAAGTGGGGAGTCGTGTTCTGCCTACTGCCGGGGCCCGAGTCTCACACGGAAAACGGTTTTGGACTCACTTGCAGGGCGCTCACGCAGAGGCACACAGCAAAATGCTTCCAGCCACCGGAATGCCTATGTTCGCTGCAGCAGGAATTCTCTCTAGAGGTGTTCCTTCCACTCAGGTGGTTGGCTTTAGGCCTGCAGGCGCACACGGGGCAACGGTACTAGCCTCGTAAACAGGAGGGGAGCTGACAGCTTCCTTCTGCACCGGCCTGTCTCTCCCTCGATTTTACGTGCGGAACCCGGCCCCAGGCTCTCAACCACAGTACACCCTAAACGGCTTCCTCCCACAGAGAGGCCGCGGGAGCTAAAGCACGGCTTCTGTACACTGTTGTTTCTTCGAGTTAGAACGCTAGCCTTTAGACTTCCATGCAAAGGTAGGGCCGCAGCGCTGGCTAGGACAAACACACGGGCAGTCGTGTTCTGCCTTCTGCTGGGGCCTGAGTCTCACTGACAAGAAGCTTTGGGCTCCCTTGCAGTGCTCTCATGCACGCACACCACAACATGCTTCCCCCCTCAGGAGCGGCTGTTTTAGCTGAAGCCCGGATTCTCTACCGAGTCTCTCCTTCGAGTTAGGCGGTTGTCTTTAAGCCTCCACGCACACCCGGGGCATCGGTACTAGCCCCATAAGCATGATGTGAGTTGAGGGCTGCCTTCGGCACCGGCCTGTCTCTCCCACGATTTTACGTAATGGAACCCGTCCCCAGGCTCTGACCCACAGGCTCTCACCCACACCCTACCCTGCTTCCTCTCACAGAGAGGTCGACGGTAGCTAAAGCACGGTTTCCCTCCAGTGTTGTTTCTCCCAGTTGGAACGCTAGCGATTAGCCTTCCATGCCAGAGTGGGGCCGCAGTGCTAGCTTCATGAAACAAGTGGGGAGTCGTGTCCTGCCTTCTGCCGGGGCCTGAATCTCACACGGAAAATGCTCTTTTGAACTCACTTGCAGTGCGCTCACGCATGCACACAGCAAAATGCGTCCACCCTCAGGCATGGCTCTTTCAGTCGAAGCAGGCATTCTCTACAGAGTTGTTCCTTTGAGTGAGGTGGTTGGCTTTAGGCCTGCAGGCACACCCGGGCCCCGGGTCCTAGCCTCATCATCAAGAGGTGTGTTGAAGCTGCCTCGCGCACCGGCCTGTTTCTCACTCCCTTTCACGTATGGGACCCTTTCCGCGGCGTCTCACGCAAGAACACGGTGAACGGACTCCAGCTTCAGGAACGGCAAAGTTAACCACAGCGCAGTAAGCCCGTAGCATTGATTCTTGGCGTTGGGAGCCTGGTAACTAGGCATCCAGGCACACAGGGTACAGCAGTGCTAATCTCCTAAACCAAGAGGTGAGTCGACAGCAGCCTTCCTTACACTCCTGCGTCTCACTCAGAGTTACATCTATGTTCCATTTCTCAAGCTTTCACAAAAAACACACAATTGATGAAGCTCACGCTCAAGAAGGGCGATCTTTGCTGAGGCAAGGGTTCTCTACAGTTTTGTTCCTTTGCGTTGGGTGGACGGCAGTTAGGACTCCACGCACACACGGGAGAGCCGATCTAGGGTTCCCGAAACAAGAGCTGAGTGGAGAGGGGCCTTCTGCCCATGCTTATTTCTCCCTCGGAATTCTGCTGGGACTCATTCCCCAGGTTTGCCCTCCAGCAGAGTGGAAAATGCTGCCACCCCGTGGAGAGGCGAATGAGCTGAAGCTGGGATTCTCTACAGGCTTCTTTGTGCCACGTCCGTGTGGAGCACTGAGCATTCCTCTGCACACGTGGAGCAGTAGTGTTAGCTTCGGGTACCAAGAGCTGGGTCAAGAGGTGCCTTCTGGCCCGGACTTCTTCTCCCTCGCTTGCACGGGAGGAAACCGTTCCCCAGGCTCTCACCCACGGTAGCCAGGAAACTGCTTCCTGCCTCACAGAGGTGGATGGTAGCTAAAGCGCGGTTTCTCCGTCGTATTGTTTTTCCAATAAGAGTGCCAGCGATTAGACTTCCATGCAAAAGTGGGGCCGCAGCGCTAGCTTCATGAAGCAAGCGGGGAGTCGTGTTCTGCCTTCTTCCGGGGCCTGAGCCTCACTTCGAAAATGCTCTCGGACTCCCTTGCAGTGCTCTCACGCATTCCCACAGCAAAATGCTTCCACCCTCGGGAACGGCTATTGGAGCTGAAGCGCGGATTCTCACCAGAGTTGTGGCTTCGAGTTAGGGGGTTGCCTCTAGGCCTGCACGCACACACGGGGCAACGGTACCAGCCTCGTAAACAACAGGTGGAGCTGACAGCTTCCTTCTGCACCGGCCTGTCTCTCCCTCGATTTTACGTATGGAACCCGGCCCCAGGCTCTCACCCATTGTGCAGCCTAAGCTGCTTCCTCCCACAGAGAGGTCTCAGGTAGCTAAAGCACGGTGTCTGTTCACTGTGGTTTCTTCGAGTTAGAACGCGAGCGATTAGACTTCCATGCAAAAGTGGGGCCTCGGTGCTAGCTTGAGGAAACAAGTGGGGAGTCGTGTGCTGCCCCTTGCAACGGCCTCAGGCTCCCCCGGAATTACGTTTGGGACTCCCTTGCACTGCTCTCACGCTCGCACAAAACAAAATGCTTACACCCTCAGGAGCGGCTGCTTAGCTGAAGCACGGATTCCCTACCGAGTTTTTCCTTCGAGTTAGGTGGCTGACTTTCAGCCTGCAGGCACACCCGGGGCAACGGTACCAGCCCCATAAGCATGATGTGAGTTGAGAGCTGCCTTCTGTCCGGCCTGTCTCTCCCTCGATTTTACGAAATGGAACCCTCCCCCAGGCTCTCACCCACAGTACACCCTAAACTGCTTCCTCGCACAGAGACGTCCACGGAAGCTAAAGCACGGTTTCTCTACAGTGTTGTTTCTCCCAGTTAGAGCGCTAGCTATTAGACGTGCATGCAAAAGTGGGGCCGCACTGCTAGCTCCACGGAACAAGTGGGGAGTCGTGTTCTGCCTACTGCCGGGGCCCGAGTCTCACACGGAAAACGGTTTTGGACTCACTTGCAGGGCGCTCACGCAGAGGCACACAGCAAAATGCTTCCAGCCACAGGAATGCCTATGTTCGCTGCAGCAGGAATTCTCTCTAGAGGTGTGCCTTCCACTTAGGTGGTTGGCTTTAGGCCTGCAGGCGCACGCGGGGCAACGGTACTAGCCTCGTAAACAAGAGGGGAGCTGACAGCTTCCTTCTGCACCGGCCTGTCTCTCCCTCGAGTTTACGTGTGGAACCCGGCCCCAGGCTCTCACCCATTGTGCAGCCTAACATGCTTCCTCGCACAGAAAGGTCTAAGGTAGCTAAAGCACGGTGTGTGTACACCGTTTTTGCTTCGAGGCAGAACGCAAGGGATTGGACTTCCACGCAACAGTGGGGCCTCAGTGCTAGCCTGATGATACAAGTGGGGAGTCGAGTGCTGCCTCCTGCAGCAGCCTGAGGCTCCCTCGGAATTAGATGTGGGTCGCCCTTGCAGTGCTCTCACGCACGCACACAACAAAATGCTTCCACCCTCAGAAGCGGCTGTTTTAGCTGAAGCACGCATTCTCTGCCGAGTTTTGCCTTCGAGTTAGGTGGCTGTCTTTGAGCCTGCAGGCACACCCGGGGCAACGGTACCAGCCCCATAACCATGATGTGAGTTGAGAGCTGCCTTCTGTACCGGCCTTGTCTCTCGCCCGATTTTACAAAATGGAACCCGTCCCCAGGCTCTCACCCACCGTACACCCTCCACTGCTTCCTCGCACAGGAGAGGTCGACGGGAGCCCAAGCACCGTTTCTCTACAGTGTTGTTTCTCCCAGTTAGAGCGCTAGCTATTAGACGTGCATGCAAAAGTGGGGCCGCACTGCTAGCTCCATGGAACAAGTGGGGAGTCGTGTTCTGCCTACTGCCGGGGCCCGAGTCTCACACGGAAAACGGTTTTGGACTCACTTGCAGGGCGCTCACGCAGAGGCACACAGCAAAATGCTTCCAGCCACCGGAATGCCTATGTTCGCTGCAGCAGGAATTCTCTCTAGAGGTGTTCCTTCCACTCAGGTGGTTGGCTTTAGGCCTGCAGGCGCACACGGGGCAACGGTACTAGCCTCGTAAACAGGAGGGGAGCTGACAGCTTCCTTCTGCACCGGCCTGTCTCTCCCTCGATTTTACGTGCGGAACCCGGCCCCAGGCTCTCAACCACAGTACACCCTAAACGGCTTCCTCCCACAGAGAGGCCGCGGGAGCTAAAGCACGGCTTCTGTACACTGTTGTTTCTTCGAGTTAGAACGCTAGCCTTTAGACTTCCATGCAAAGGTAGGGCCGCAGCGCTGGCTAGGACAAACACACGGGCAGTCGTGTTCTGCCTTCTGCTGGGGCCTGAGTCTCACTGACAAGAAGCTTTGGGCTCCCTTGCAGTGCTCTCATGCACGCACACCACAACATGCTTCCCCCCTCAGGAGCGGCTGTTTTAGCTGAAGCCCGGATTCTCTACCGAGTCTCTCCTTCGAGTTAGGCGGTTGTCTTTAAGCCTCCACGCACACCCGGGGCATCGGTACTAGCCCCATAAGCATGATGTGAGTTGAGGGCTGCCTTCGGCACCGGCCTGTCTCTCCCACGATTTTACGTAATGGAACCCGTCCCCAGGCTCTGACCCACAGGCTCTCACCCACACCCTACCCTGCTTCCTCTCACAGAGAGGTCGACGGTAGCTAAAGCACGGTTTCCCTCCAGTGTTGTTTCTCCCAGTTGGAACGCTAGCGATTAGCCTTCCATGCCAGAGTGGGGCCGCAGTGCTAGCTTCATGAAACAAGTGGGGAGTCGTGTCCTGCCTTCTGCCGGGGCCTGAATCTCACACGGAAAATGCTCTTTTGAACTCACTTGCAGTGCGCTCACGCATGCACACAGCAAAATGCGTCCACCCTCAGGCATGGCTCTTTCAGTCGAAGCAGGCATTCTCTACAGAGTTGTTCCTTTGAGTGAGGTGGTTGGCTTTAGGCCTGCAGGCACACCCGGGCCCCGGGTCCTAGCCTCATCATCAAGAGGTGTGTTGAAGCTGCCTCGCGCACCGGCCTGTTTCTCACTCCCTTTCACGTATGGGACCCTTTCCGCGGCGTCTCACGCAAGAACACGGTGAACGGACTCCAGCTTCAGGAACGGCAAAGTTAACCACAGCGCAGTAAGCCCGTAGCATTGATTCTTGGCGTTGGGAGCCTGGTAACTAGGCATCCAGGCACACAGGGTACAGCAGTGCTAATCTCCTAAACCAAGAGGTGAGTCGACAGCAGCCTTCCTTACACTCCTGCGTCTCACTCAGAGTTACATCTATGTTCCATTTCTCAAGCTTTCACAAAAAACACACAATTGATGAAGCTCACGCTCAAGAAGGGCGATCTTTGCTGAGGCAAGGGTTCTCTACAGTTTTGTTCCTTTGCGTTGGGTGGACGGCAGTTAGGACTCCACGCACACACGGGAGAGCCGATCTAGGGTTCCCGAAACAAGAGCTGAGTGGAGAGGGGCCTTCTGCCCATGCTTATTTCTCCCTCGGAATTCTGCTGGGACTCATTCCCCAGGTTTGCCCTCCAGCAGAGTGGAAAATGCTGCCACCCCGTGGAGAGGCGAATGAGCTGAAGCTGGGATTCTCTACAGGCTTGTTTGTGCCACGTCCGTGTGGAGCACTGAGCATTCCTCTGCACACGTGGAGCAGTAGTGTTAGCTTCGGGTACCAAGAGCTGGGTCAAGAGGTGCCTTCTGGCCCGGACTTCTTCTCCCTCGCTTGCACGGGAGGAAACCGTTCCCCAGGCTCTCACCCACGGTAGCCAGGAAACTGCTTCCTGCCTCACAGAGGTGGATGGTAGCTAAAGCGCGGTTTCTCCGTCGTATTGTTTTTCCAATAAGAGTGCCAGCGATTAGACTTCCATGCAAAAGTGGGGCCGCAGCGCTAGCTTCATGAAGCAAGCGGGGAGTCGTGTTCTGCCTTCTTCCGGGGCCTGAGCCTCACTTCGAAAATGCTCTCGGACTCCCTTGCAGTGCTCTCACGCATTCCCACAGCAAAATGCTTCCACCCTCGGGAACGGCTATTGGAGCTGAAGCGCGGATTCTCACCAGAGTTGTGGCTTCGAGTTAGGGGGTTGCCTCTAGGCCTGCACGCACACACGGGGCAACGGTACCAGCCTCGTAAACAACAGGTGGAGCTGACAGCTTCCTTCTGCACCGGCCTGTCTCTCCCTCGATTTTACGTATGGAACCCGGCCCCAGGCTCTCACCCATTGTGCAGCCTAAGCTGCTTCCTCCCACAGAGAGGTCTCAGGTAGCTAAAGCACGGTGTCTGTTCACTGTGGTTTCTTCGAGTTAGAACGCGAGCGATTAGACTTCCATGCAAAAGTGGGGCCTCGGTGCTAGCTTGAGGAAACAAGTGGGGAGTCGTGTGCTGCCCCTTGCAACGGCCTCAGGCTCCCCCGGAATTACGTTTGGGACTCCCTTGCACTGCTCTCACGCTCGCACAAAACAAAATGCTTACACCCTCAGGAGCGGCTGCTTAGCTGAAGCACGGATTCCCTACCGAGTTTTTCCTTCGAGTTAGGTGGCTGACTTTCAGCCTGCAGGCACACCCGGGGCAACGGTACCAGCCCCATAAGCATGATGTGAGTTGAGTGCTGCCTTCTGTCCGGCCTGTCTCTCCCTCGATTTTACGAAATGGAACCCTCCCCCAGGCTCTCACCCACAGTACACCCTAAACTGCTTCCTCGCACAGAGACGTCCACGGAAGCTAAAGCACGGTTTCTCTACAGTGTTGTTTCTCCCAGTTAGAGCGCTAGCTATTAGACGTGCATGCAAAAGTGGGGCCGCACTGCTAGCTCCACGGAACAAGTGGGGAGTCGTGTTCTGCCTACTGCCGGGGCCCGAGTCTCACACGGAAAACGGTTTTGGACTCACTTGCAGGGCGCTCACGCAGAGGCACACAGCAAAATGCTTCCAGCCACAGGAATGCCTATGTTCGCTGCAGCAGGAATTCTCTCTAGAGGTGTGCCTTCCACTTAGGTGGTTGGCTTTAGGCCTGCAGGCGCACGCGGGGCAACGGTACTAGCCTCGTAAACAAGAGGGGAGCTGACAGCTTCCTTCTGCACCGGCCTGTCTCTCCCTCGAGTTTACGTGTGGAACCCGGCCCCAGGCTCTCACCCATTGTGCAGCCTAACATGCTTCCTCGCACAGAAAGGTCTAAGGTAGCTAAAGCACGGTGTGTGTACACCGTTTTTGCTTCGAGGCAGAACGCAAGGGATTGGACTTCCACGCAACAGTGGGGCCTCAGTGCTAGCCTGATGATACAAGTGGGGAGTCGAGTGCTGCCTCCTGCAGCAGCCTGAGGCTCCCTCGGAATTAGATGTGGGTCGCCCTTGCAGTGCTCTCACGCACGCACACAACAAAATGCTTCCACCCTCAGAAGCGGCTGTTTTAGCTGAAGCACGCATTCTCTGCCGAGTTTTGCCTTCGAGTTAGGTGGCTGTCTTTGAGCCTGCAGGCACACCCGGGGCAACGGTACCAGCCCCATAACCATGATGTGAGTTGAGAGCTGCCTTCTGTACCGGCCTTGTCTCTCGCCCGATTTTACAAAATGGAACCCGTCCCCAGGCTCTCACCCACCGTACACCCTCCACTGCTTCCTCGCACAGGAGAGGTCGACGGGAGCCCAAGCACCGTTTCTCTACAGTGTTGTTTCTCCCAGTTAGAGCGCTAGCTATTAGACGTGCATGCAAAAGTGGGGCCGCACTGCTAGCTCCATGGAACAAGTGGGGAGTCGTGTTCTGCCTACTGCCGGGGCCCGAGTCTCACACGGAAAACGGTTTTGGACTCACTTGCAGGGCGCTCACGCAGAGGCACACAGCAAAATGCTTCCAGCCACCGGAATGCCTATGTTCGCTGCAGCAGGAATTCTCTCTAGAGGTGTTCCTTCCACTCAGGTGGTTGGCTTTAGGCCTGCAGGCGCACACGGGGCAACGGTACTAGCCTCGTAAACAGGAGGGGAGCTGACAGCTTCCTTCTGCACCGGCCTGTCTCTCCCTCGATTTTACGTGCGGAACCCGGCCCCAGGCTCTCAACCACAGTACACCCTAAACGGCTTCCTCCCACAGAGAGGCCGCGGGAGCTAAAGCACGGCTTCTGTACACTGTTGTTTCTTCGAGTTAGAACGCTAGCCTTTAGACTTCCATGCAAAGGTAGGGCCGCAGCGCTGGCTAGGACAAACACACGGGCAGTCGTGTTCTGCCTTCTGCTGGGGCCTGAGTCTCACTGACAAGAAGCTTTGGGCTCCCTTGCAGTGCTCTCATGCACGCACACCACAACATGCTTCCCCCCTCAGGAGCGGCTGTTTTAGCTGAAGCCCGGATTCTCTACCGAGTCTCTCCTTCGAGTTAGGCGGTTGTCTTTAAGCCTCCACGCACACCCGGGGCATCGGTACTAGCCCCATAAGCATGATGTGAGTTGAGGGCTGCCTTCGGCACCGGCCTGTCTCTCCCACGATTTTACGTAATGGAACCCGTCCCCAGGCTCTGACCCACAGGCTCTCACCCACACCCTACCCTGCTTCCTCTCACAGAGAGGTCGACGGTAGCTAAAGCACGGTTTCCCTCCAGTGTTGTTTCTCCCAGTTGGAACGCTAGCGATTAGCCTTCCATGCCAGAGTGGGGCCGCAGTGCTAGCTTCATGAAACAAGTGGGGAGTCGTGTCCTGCCTTCTGCCGGGGCCTGAATCTCACACGGAAAATGCTCTTTTGAACTCACTTGCAGTGCGCTCACGCATGCACACAGCAAAATGCGTCCACCCTCAGGCATGGCTCTTTCAGTCGAAGCAGGCATTCTCTACAGAGTTGTTCCTTTGAGTGAGGTGGTTGGCTTTAGGCCTGCAGGCACACCCGGGCCCCGGGTCCTAGCCTCATCATCAAGAGGTGTGTTGAAGCTGCCTCGCGCACCGGCCTGTTTCTCACTCCCTTTCACGTATGGGACCCTTTCCGCGGCGTCTCACGCAAGAACACGGTGAACGGACTCCAGCTTCAGGAACGGCAAAGTTAACCACAGCGCAGTAAGCCCGTAGCATTGATTCTTGGCGTTGGGAGCCTGGTAACTAGGCATCCAGGCACACAGGGTACAGCAGTGCTAATCTCCTAAACCAAGAGGTGAGTCGACAGCAGCCTTCCTTACACTCCTGCGTCTCACTCAGAGTTACATCTATGTTCCATTTCTCAAGCTTTCACAAAAAACACACAATTGATGAAGCTCACGCTCAAGAAGGGCGATCTTTGCTGAGGCAAGGGTTCTCTACAGTTTTGTTCCTTTGCGTTGGGTGGACGGCAGTTAGGACTCCACGCACACACGGGAGAGCCGATCTAGGGTTCCCGAAACAAGAGCTGAGTGGAGAGGGGCCTTCTGCCCATGCTTATTTCTCCCTCGGAATTCTGCTGGGACTCATTCCCCAGGTTTGCCCTCCAGCAGAGTGGAAAATGCTGCCACCCCGTGGAGAGGCGAATGAGCTGAAGCTGGGATTCTCTACAGGCTTGTTTGTGCCACGTCCGTGTGGAGCACTGAGCATTCCTCTGCACACGTGGAGCAGTAGTGTTAGCTTCGGGTACCAAGAGCTGGGTCAAGAGGTGCCTTCTGGCCCGGACTTCTTCTCCCTCGCTTGCACGGGAGGAAACCGTTCCCCAGGCTCTCACCCACGGTAGCCAGGAAACTGCTTCCTGCCTCACAGAGGTGGATGGTAGCTAAAGCGCGGTTTCTCCGTCGTATTGTTTTTCCAATAAGAGTGCCAGCGATTAGACTTCCATGCAAAAGTGGGGCCGCAGCGCTAGCTTCATGAAGCAAGCGGGGAGTCGTGTTCTGCCTTCTTCCGGGGCCTGAGCCTCACTTCGAAAATGCTCTCGGACTCCCTTGCAGTGCTCTCACGCATTCCCACAGCAAAATGCTTCCACCCTCGGGAACGGCTATTGGAGCTGAAGCGCGGATTCTCACCAGAGTTGTGGCTTCGAGTTAGGGGGTTGCCTCTAGGCCTGCACGCACACACGGGGCAACGGTACCAGCCTCGTAAACAACAGGTGGAGCTGACAGCTTCCTTCTGCACCGGCCTGTCTCTCCCTCGATTTTACGTATGGAACCCGGCCCCAGGCTCTCACCCATTGTGCAGCCTAAGCTGCTTCCTCCCACAGAGAGGTCTCAGGTAGCTAAAGCACGGTGTCTGTTCACTGTGGTTTCTTCGAGTTAGAACGCGAGCGATTAGACTTCCATGCAAAAGTGGGGCCTCGGTGCTAGCTTGAGGAAACAAGTGGGGAGTCGTGTGCTGCCCCTTGCAACGGCCTCAGGCTCCCCCGGAATTACGTTTGGGACTCCCTTGCACTGCTCTCACGCTCGCACAAAACAAAATGCTTACACCCTCAGGAGCGGCTGCTTAGCTGAAGCACGGATTCCCTACCGAGTTTTTCCTTCGAGTTAGGTGGCTGACTTTCAGCCTGCAGGCACACCCGGGGCAACGGTACCAGCCCCATAAGCATGATGTGAGTTGAGTGCTGCCTTCTGTCCGGCCTGTCTCTCCCTCGATTTTACGAAATGGAACCCTCCCCCAGGCTCTCACCCACAGTACACCCTAAACTGCTTCCTCGCACAGAGACGTCCACGGAAGCTAAAGCACGGTTTCTCTACAGTGTTGTTTCTCCCAGTTAGAGCGCTAGCTATTAGACGTGCATGCAAAAGTGGGGCCGCACTGCTAGCTCCACGGAACAAGTGGGGAGTCGTGTTCTGCCTACTGCCGGGGCCCGAGTCTCACACGGAAAACGGTTTTGGACTCACTTGCAGGGCGCTCACGCAGAGGCACACAGCAAAATGCTTCCAGCCACAGGAATGCCTATGTTCGCTGCAGCAGGAATTCTCTCTAGAGGTGTGCCTTCCACTTAGGTGGTTGGCTTTAGGCCTGCAGGCGCACGCGGGGCAACGGTACTAGCCTCGTAAACAAGAGGGGAGCTGACAGCTTCCTTCTGCACCGGCCTGTCTCTCCCTCGAGTTTACGTGTGGAACCCGGCCCCAGGCTCTCACCCATTGTGCAGCCTAACATGCTTCCTCGCACAGAAAGGTCTAAGGTAGCTAAAGCACGGTGTGTGTACACCGTTTTTGCTTCGAGGCAGAACGCAAGGGATTGGACTTCCACGCAACAGTGGGGCCTCAGTGCTAGCCTGATGATACAAGTGGGGAGTCGAGTGCTGCCTCCTGCAGCAGCCTGAGGCTCCCTCGGAATTAGATGTGGGTCGCCCTTGCAGTGCTCTCACGCACGCACACAACAAAATGCTTCCACCCTCAGAAGCGGCTGTTTTAGCTGAAGCACGCATTCTCTGCCGAGTTTTGCCTTCGAGTTAGGTGGCTGTCTTTGAGCCTGCAGGCACACCCGGGGCAACGGTACCAGCCCCATAACCATGATGTGAGTTGAGAGCTGCCTTCTGTACCGGCCTTGTCTCTCGCCCGATTTTACAAAATGGAACCCGTCCCCAGGCTCTCACCCACCGTACACCCTCCACTGCTTCCTCGCACAGGAGAGGTCGACGGGAGCCCAAGCACCGTTTCTCTACAGTGTTGTTTCTCCCAGTTAGAGCGCTAGCTATTAGACGTGCATGCAAAAGTGGGGCCGCACTGCTAGCTCCATGGAACAAGTGGGGAGTCGTGTTCTGCCTACTGCCGGGGCCCGAGTCTCACACGGAAAACGGTTTTGGACTCACTTGCAGGGCGCTCACGCAGAGGCACACAGCAAAATGCTTCCAGCCACCGGAATGCCTATGTTCGCTGCAGCAGGAATTCTCTCTAGAGGTGTTCCTTCCACTCAGGTGGTTGGCTTTAGGCCTGCAGGCGCACACGGGGCAACGGTACTAGCCTCGTAAACAGGAGGGGAGCTGACAGCTTCCTTCTGCACCGGCCTGTCTCTCCCTCGATTTTACGTGCGGAACCCGGCCCCAGGCTCTCAACCACAGTACACCCTAAACGGCTTCCTCCCACAGAGAGGCCGCGGGAGCTAAAGCACGGCTTCTGTACACTGTTGTTTCTTCGAGTTAGAACGCTAGCCTTTAGACTTCCATGCAAAGGTAGGGCCGCAGCGCTGGCTAGGACAAACACACGGGCAGTCGTGTTCTGCCTTCTGCTGGGGCCTGAGTCTCACTGACAAGAAGCTTTGGGCTCCCTTGCAGTGCTCTCATGCACGCACACCACAACATGCTTCCCCCCTCAGGAGCGGCTGTTTTAGCTGAAGCCCGGATTCTCTACCGAGTCTCTCCTTCGAGTTAGGCGGTTGTCTTTAAGCCTCCACGCACACCCGGGGCATCGGTACTAGCCCCATAAGCATGATGTGAGTTGAGGGCTGCCTTCGGCACCGGCCTGTCTCTCCCACGATTTTACGTAATGGAACCCGTCCCCAGGCTCTGACCCACAGGCTCTCACCCACACCCTACCCTGCTTCCTCTCACAGAGAGGTCGACGGTAGCTAAAGCACGGTTTCCCTCCAGTGTTGTTTCTCCCAGTTGGAACGCTAGCGATTAGCCTTCCATGCCAGAGTGGGGCCGCAGTGCTAGCTTCATGAAACAAGTGGGGAGTCGTGTCCTGCCTTCTGCCGGGGCCTGAATCTCACACGGAAAATGCTCTTTTGAACTCACTTGCAGTGCGCTCACGCATGCACACAGCAAAATGCGTCCACCCTCAGGCATGGCTCTTTCAGTCGAAGCAGGCATTCTCTACAGAGTTGTTCCTTTGAGTGAGGTGGTTGGCTTTAGGCCTGCAGGCACACCCGGGCCCCGGGTCCTAGCCTCATCATCAAGAGGTGTGTTGAAGCTGCCTCGCGCACCGGCCTGTTTCTCACTCCCTTTCACGTATGGGACCCTTTCCGCGGCGTCTCACGCAAGAACACGGTGAACGGACTCCAGCTTCAGGAACGGCAAAGTTAACCACAGCGCAGTAAGCCCGTAGCATTGATTCTTGGCGTTGGGAGCCTGGTAACTAGGCATCCAGGCACACAGGGTACAGCAGTGCTAATCTCCTAAACCAAGAGGTGAGTCGACAGCAGCCTTCCTTACACTCCTGCGTCTCACTCAGAGTTACATCTATGTTCCATTTCTCAAGCTTTCACAAAAAACACACAATTGATGAAGCTCACGCTCAAGAAGGGCGATCTTTGCTGAGGCAAGGGTTCTCTACAGTTTTGTTCCTTTGCGTTGGGTGGACGGCAGTTAGGACTCCACGCACACACGGGAGAGCCGATCTAGGGTTCCCGAAACAAGAGCTGAGTGGAGAGGGGCCTTCTGCCCATGCTTATTTCTCCCTCGGAATTCTGCTGGGACTCATTCCCCAGGTTTGCCCTCCAGCAGAGTGGAAAATGCTGCCACCCCGTGGAGAGGCGAATGAGCTGAAGCTGGGATTCTCTACAGGCTTCTTTGTGCCACGTCCGTGTGGAGCACTGAGCATTCCTCTGCACACGTGGAGCAGTAGTGTTAGCTTCGGGTACCAAGAGCTGGGTCAAGAGGTGCCTTCTGGCCCGGACTTCTTCTCCCTCGCTTGCACGGGAGGAAACCGTTCCCCAGGCTCTCACCCACGGTAGCCAGGAAACTGCTTCCTGCCTCACAGAGGTGGATGGTAGCTAAAGCGCGGTTTCTCCGTCGTATTGTTTTTCCAATAAGAGTGCCAGCGATTAGACTTCCATGCAAAAGTGGGGCCGCAGCGCTAGCTTCATGAAGCAAGCGGGGAGTCGTGTTCTGCCTTCTTCCGGGGCCTGAGCCTCACTTCGAAAATGCTCTCGGACTCCCTTGCAGTGCTCTCACGCATTCCCACAGCAAAATGCTTCCACCCTCGGGAACGGCTATTGGAGCTGAAGCGCGGATTCTCACCAGAGTTGTGGCTTCGAGTTAGGGGGTTGCCTCTAGGCCTGCACGCACACACGGGGCAACGGTACCAGCCTCGTAAACAACAGGTGGAGCTGACAGCTTCCTTCTGCACCGGCCTGTCTCTCCCTCGATTTTACGTATGGAACCCGGCCCCAGGCTCTCACCCATTGTGCAGCCTAAGCTGCTTCCTCCCACAGAGAGGTCTCAGGTAGCTAAAGCACGGTGTCTGTTCACTGTGGTTTCTTCGAGTTAGAACGCGAGCGATTAGACTTCCATGCAAAAGTGGGGCCTCGGTGCTAGCTTGAGGAAACAAGTGGGGAGTCGTGTGCTGCCCCTTGCAACGGCCTCAGGCTCCCCCGGAATTACGTTTGGGACTCCCTTGCACTGCTCTCACGCTCGCACAAAACAAAATGCTTACACCCTCAGGAGCGGCTGCTTAGCTGAAGCACGGATTCCCTACCGAGTTTTTCCTTCGAGTTAGGTGGCTGACTTTCAGCCTGCAGGCACACCCGGGGCAACGGTACCAGCCCCATAAGCATGATGTGAGTTGAGAGCTGCCTTCTGTCCGGCCTGTCTCTCCCTCGATTTTACGAAATGGAACCCTCCCCCAGGCTCTCACCCACAGTACACCCTAAACTGCTTCCTCGCACAGAGACGTCCACGGAAGCTAAAGCACGGTTTCTCTACAGTGTTGTTTCTCCCAGTTAGAGCGCTAGCTATTAGACGTGCATGCAAAAGTGGGGCCGCACTGCTAGCTCCACGGAACAAGTGGGGAGTCGTGTTCTGCCTACTGCCGGGGCCCGAGTCTCACACGGAAAACGGTTTTGGACTCACTTGCAGGGCGCTCACGCAGAGGCACACAGCAAAATGCTTCCAGCCACAGGAATGCCTATGTTCGCTGCAGCAGGAATTCTCTCTAGAGGTGTGCCTTCCACTTAGGTGGTTGGCTTTAGGCCTGCAGGCGCACACGGGGCAACGGTACTAGCCTCGTAAACAAGAGGGGAGCTGACAGCTTCCTTCTGCACCGGCCTGTCTCTCCCTCGAGTTTACGTGTGGAACCCGGCCCCAGGCTCTCACCCATTGTGCAGCCTAACATGCTTCCTCGCACAGAAAGGTCTAAGGTAGCTAAAGCACGGTGTGTGTACACCGTTTTTGCTTCGAGGCAGAACGCAAGGGATTGGACTTCCACGCAACAGTGGGGCCTCAGTGCTAGCCTGATGATACAAGTGGGGAGTCGAGTGCTGCCTCCTGCAGCAGCCTGAGGCTCCCTCGGAATTAGATGTGGGACGCCCTTGCAGTGCTCTCACGCACGCACACAACAAAATGCTTCCACCCTCAGAAGCGGCTGTTTTAGCTGAAGCACGCATTCTCTGCCGAGTTTTGCCTTCGAGTTAGGTGGCTGTCTTTGAGCCTGCAGGCACACCCGGGGCAACGGTACCAGCCCCATAACCATGATGTGAGTTGAGAGCTGCCTTCTGTACCGGCCTTGTCTCTCGCCCGATTTTACAAAATGGAACCCGTCCCCAGGCTCTCACCCACCGTACACCCTCCACTGCTTCCTCGCACAGGAGAGGTCGACGGGAGCCCAAGCACCGTTTCTCTACAGTGTTGTTTCTCCCAGTTAGAGCGCTAGCTATTAGACGTGCATGCAAAAGTGGGGCCGCACTGCTAGCTCCATGGAACAAGTGGGGAGTCGTGTTCTGCCTACTGCCGGGGCCCGAGTCTCACACGGAAAACGGTTTTGGACTCACTTGCAGGGCGCTCACGCAGAGGCACACAGCAAAATGCTTCCAGCCACCGGAATGCCTATGTTCGCTGCAGCAGGAATTCTCTCTAGAGGTGTTCCTTCCACTCAGGTGGTTGGCTTTAGGCCTGCAGGCGCACACGGGGCAACGGTACTAGCCTCGTAAACAGGAGGGGAGCTGACAGCTTCCTTCTGCACCGGCCTGTCTCTCCCTCGATTTTACGTGCGGAACCCGGCCCCAGGCTCTCAACCACAGTACACCCTAAACGGCTTCCTCCCACAGAGAGGCCGCGGGAGCTAAAGCACGGCTTCTGTACACTGTTGTTTCTTCGAGTTAGAACGCTAGCCTTTAGACTTCCATGCAAAGGTAGGGCCGCAGCGCTGGCTAGGACAAACACACGGGCAGTCGTGTTCTGCCTTCTGCTGGGGCCTGAGTCTCACTGACAAGAAGCTTTGGGCTCCCTTGCAGTGCTCTCATGCACGCACACCACAACATGCTTCCCCCCTCAGGAGCGGCTGTTTTAGCTGAAGCCCGGATTCTCTACCGAGTCTCTCCTTCGAGTTAGGCGGTTGTCTTTAAGCCTCCACGCACACCCGGGGCATCGGTACTAGCCCCATAAGCATGATGTGAGTTGAGGGCTGCCTTCGGCACCGGCCTGTCTCTCCCACGATTTTACGTAATGGAAACCGCCCCCAGGCTCTGACCCACAGGCTCTCACCCACACCCTACCCTGCTTCCTCTCACAGAGAGGTCGACGGTAGCTAAAGCACGGTTTCCCTCCAGTGTTGTTTCTCCCAGTTGGAACGCTAGCGATTAGCCTTCCATGCCAGAGTGGGGCCGCAGTGCTAGCTTCATGAAACAAGTGGGGAGTCGTGTCCTGCCTTCTGCCGGGGCCTGAACCTCACACGGAAAATGCTCCTTTGAACTCACTTGCAGTGCGCTCACGCATGCACACAGCAAAATGCGTCCACCCTCAGGCATGGCTCTTTCAGTCGAAGCAGGCATTCTCTACAGAGTTGTTCCTTTGAGTGAGGTGGTTGGCTTTAGGCCTGCAGGCACACCCGGGCCCCGGGTCCTAGCCTCATCATCAAGAGGTGTGTTGAAGCTGCCTCGCGCACCGGCCTGTTTCTCACTCCCTTTCACGTATGGGACCCTTTCCGCGGCGTCTCACGCAAGAACACGGTGAACGGACTCCAGCTTCAGGAACGGCAAAGTTAACCACAGCGCAGTAAGCCCGTAGCATTGATTCTTGGCGTTGGGAGCCTGGTAACTAGGCATCCAGGCACACAGGGTACAGCAGTGCTAATCTCCTAAACCAAGAGGTGAGTCGACAGCAGCCTTCCTTACACTCCTGCGTCTCACTCAGAGTTACATCTATGTTCCATTTCTCAAGCTTTCACAAAAAACACACAATTGATGAAGCTCACGCTCAAGAAGGGCGATCTTTGCTGAGGCAAGGGTTCTCTACAGTTTTGTTCCTTTGCGTTGGGTGGACGGCAGTTAGGACTCCACGCACACACGGGAGAGCCGATCTAGGGTTCCCGAAACAAGAGCTGAGTGGAGAGGGGCCTTCTGCCCATGCTTATTTCTCCCTCGGAATTCTGCTGGGACTCATTCCCCAGGTTTGCCCTCCAGCAGAGTGGAAAATGCTGCCACCCCGTGGAGAGGCGAATGAGCTGAAGCTGGGATTCTCTACAGGCTTCTTTGTGCCACGTCCGTGTGGAGCACTGAGCATTCCTCTGCACACGTGGAGCAGTAGTGTTAGCTTCGGGTACCAAGAGCTGGGTCAAGAGGTGCCTTCTGGCCCGGACTTCTTCTCCCTCGCTTGCACGGGAGGAAACCGTTCCCCAGGCTCTCACCCACGGTAGCCAGGAAACTGCTTCCTGCCTCACAGAGGTGGATGGTAGCTAAAGCGCGGTTTCTCCGTCGTATTGTTTTTCCAATAAGAGTGCCAGCGATTAGACTTCCATGCAAAAGTGGGGCCGCAGCGCTAGCTTCATGAAGCAAGCGGGGAGTCGTGTTCTGCCTTCTTCCGGGGCCTGAGCCTCACTTCGAAAATGCTCTCGGACTCCCTTGCAGTGCTCTCACGCATTCCCACAGCAAAATGCTTCCACCCTCGGGAACGGCTATTGGAGCTGAAGCGCGGATTCTCACCAGAGTTGTGGCTTCGAGTTAGGGGGTTGCCTCTAGGCCTGCACGCACACACGGGGCAACGGTACCAGCCTCGTAAACAACAGGTGGAGCTGACAGCTTCCTTCTGCACCGGCCTGTCTCTCCCTCGATTTTACGTATGGAACCCGGCCCCAGGCTCTCACCCATTGTGCAGCCTAAGCTGCTTCCTCCCACAGAGAGGTCTCAGGTAGCTAAAGCACGGTGTCTGTTCACTGTGGTTTCTTCGAGTTAGAACGCGAGCGATTAGACTTCCATGCAAAAGTGGGGCCTCGGTGCTAGCTTGAGGAAACAAGTGGGGAGTCGTGTGCTGCCCCTTGCAACGGCCTCAGGCTCCCCCGGAATTACGTTTGGGACTCCCTTGCACTGCTCTCACGCTCGCACAAAACAAAATGCTTACACCCTCAGGAGCGGCTGCTTAGCTGAAGCACGGATTCCCTACCGAGTTTTTCCTTCGAGTTAGGTGGCTGACTTTCAGCCTGCAGGCACACCCGGGGCAACGGTACCAGCCCCATAAGCATGATGTGAGTTGAGAGCTGCCTTCTGTCCGGCCTGTCTCTCCCTCGATTTTACGAAATGGAACCCTCCCCCAGGCTCTCACCCACAGTACACCCTAAACTGCTTCCTCGCACAGAGACGTCCACGGAAGCTAAAGCACGGTTTCTCTACAGTGTTGTTTCTCCCAGTTAGAGCGCTATCTATTAGACGTGCATGCAAAAGTGGGGCCGCACTGCTAGCTCCACGGAACAAGTGGGGAGTCGTGTTCTGCCTACTGCCGGGGCCCGAGTCTCACACGGAAAACGGTTTTGGACTCACTTGCAGGGCGCTCACGCAGAGGCACACAGCAAAATGCTTCCAGCCACCGGAATGCCTATGTTCGCTGCAGCAGGAATTCTCTCTAGAGGTGTTCCTTCCACTCAGGTGGTTGGCTTTAGGCCTGCAGGCGCACACGGGGCAACGGTACTAGCCTCGTAAACAGGAGGGGAGCTGACAGCTTCCTTCTGCACCGGCCTGTCTCTCCCTCGATTTTACGTGCGGAACCCGGCCCCAGGCTCTCAACCACAGTACACCCTAAACGGCTTCCTCCCACAGAGAGGCCGCGGGAGCTAAAGCACGGCTTCTGTACACTGTTGTTTCTTCGAGTTAGAACGCTAGCCTTTAGACTTCCATGCAAAGGTAGGGCCGCAGCGCTGGCTAGGACAAACACACGGGCAGTCGTGTTCTGCCTTCTGCTGGGGCCTGAGTCTCACTGACAAGAAGCTTTGGGCTCCCTTGCAGTGCTCTCATGCACGCACACCACAACATGCTTCCCCCCTCAGGAGCGGCTGTTTTAGCTGAAGCCCGGATTCTCTACCGAGTCTCTCCTTCGAGTTAGGCGGTTGTCTTTAAGCCTCCACGCACACCCGGGGCATCGGTACTAGCCCCATAAGCATGATGTGAGTTGAGGGCTGCCTTCGGCACCGGCCTGTCTCTCCCACGATTTTACGTAATGGAACCCGTCCCCAGGCTCTGACCCACAGGCTCTCACCCACACCCTACCCTGCTTCCTCTCACAGAGAGGTCGACGGTAGCTAAAGCACGGTTTCCCTCCAGTGTTGTTTCTCCCAGTTGGAACGCTAGCGATTAGCCTTCCATGCCAGAGTGGGGCCGCAGTGCTAGCTTCATGAAACAAGTGGGGAGTCGTGTCCTGCCTTCTGCCGGGGCCTGAATCTCACACGGAAAATGCTCTTTTGAACTCACTTGCAGTGCGCTCACGCATGCACACAGCAAAATGCGTCCACCCTCAGGCATGGCTCTTTCAGTCGAAGCAGGCATTCTCTACAGAGTTGTTCCTTTGAGTGAGGTGGTTGGCTTTAGGCCTGCAGGCACACCCGGGCCCCGGGTCCTAGCCTCATCATCAAGAGGTGTGTTGAAGCTGCCTCGCGCACCGGCCTGTTTCTCACTCCCTTTCACGTATGGGACCCTTTCCGCGGCGTCTCACGCAAGAACACGGTGAACGGACTCCAGCTTCAGGAACGGCAAAGTTAACCACAGCGCAGTAAGCCCGTAGCATTGATTCTTGGCGTTGGGAGCCTGGTAACTAGGCATCCAGGCACACAGGGTACAGCAGTGCTAATCTCCTAAACCAAGAGGTGAGTCGACAGCAGCCTTCCTTACACTCCTGCGTCTCACTCAGAGTTACATCTATGTTCCATTTCTCAAGCTTTCACAAAAAACACACAATTGATGAAGCTCACGCTCAAGAAGGGCGATCTTTGCTGAGGCAAGGGTTCTCTACAGTTTTGTTCCTTTGCGTTGGGTGGACGGCAGTTAGGACTCCACGCACACACGGGAGAGCCGATCTAGGGTTCCCGAAACAAGAGCTGAGTGGAGAGGGGCCTTCTGCCCATGCTTATTTCTCCCTCGGAATTCTGCTGGGACTCATTCCCCAGGTTTGCCCTCCAGCAGAGTGGAAAATGCTGCCACCCCGTGGAGAGGCGAATGAGCTGAAGCTGGGATTCTCTACAGGCTTGTTTGTGCCACGTCCGTGTGGAGCACTGAGCATTCCTCTGCACACGTGGAGCAGTAGTGTTAGCTTCGGGTACCAAGAGCTGGGTCAAGAGGTGCCTTCTGGCCCGGACTTCTTCTCCCTCGCTTGCACGGGAGGAAACCGTTCCCCAGGCTCTCACCCACGGTAGCCAGGAAACTGCTTCCTGCCTCACAGAGGTGGATGGTAGCTAAAGCGCGGTTTCTCCGTCGTATTGTTTTTCCAATAAGAGTGCCAGCGATTAGACTTCCATGCAAAAGTGGGGCCGCAGCGCTAGCTTCATGAAGCAAGCGGGGAGTCGTGTTCTGCCTTCTTCCGGGGCCTGAACCTCACTTCGAAAATGCTCTCGGACTCCCTTGCAGTGCTCTCACGCATTCCCACAGCAAAATGCTTCCACCCTCGGGAACGGCTATTGGAGCTGAAGCGCGGATTCTCACCAGAGTTGTGGCTTCGAGTTAGGGGGTTGCCTCTAGGCCTGCACGCACACACGGGGCAACGGTACCAGCCTCGTAAACAACAGGTGGAGCTGACAGCTTCCTTCTGCACCGGCCTGTCTCTCCCTCGATTTTACGTATGGAACCCGGCCCCAGGCTCTCACCCATTGTGCAGCCTAAGCTGCTTCCTCCCACAGAGAGGTCTCAGGTAGCTAAAGCACGGTGTCTGTTCACTGTGGTTTCTTCGAGTTAGAACGCGAGCGATTAGACTTCCATGCAAAAGTGGGGCCTCGGTGCTAGCTTGAGGAAACAAGTGGGGAGTCGTGTGCTGCCCCTTGCAACGGCCTCAGGCTCCCCCGGAATTACGTTTGGGACTCCCTTGCACTGCTCTCACGCTCGCACAAAACAAAATGCTTACACCCTCAGGAGCGGCTGCTTAGCTGAAGCACGGATTCCCTACCGAGTTTTTCCTTCGAGTTAGGTGGCTGACTTTCAGCCTGCAGGCACACCCGGGGCAACGGTACCAGCCCCATAAGCATGATGTGAGTTGAGAGCTGCCTTCTGTCCGGCCTGTCTCTCCCTCGATTTTACGAAATGGAACCCTCCCCCAGGCTCTCACCCACAGTACACCCTAAACTGCTTCCTCGCACAGAGACGTCCACGGAAGCTAAAGCACGGTTTCTCTACAGTGTTGTTTCTCCCAGTTAGAGCGCTAGCTATTAGACGTGCATGCAAAAGTGGGGCCGCACTGCTAGCTCCACGGAACAAGTGGGGAGTCGTGTTCTGCCTACTGCCGGGGCCCGAGTCTCACACGGAAAACGGTTTTGGACTCACTTGCAGGGCGCTCACGCAGAGGCACACAGCAAAATGCTTCCAGCCACAGGAATGCCTATGTTCGCTGCAGCAGGAATTCTCTCTAGAGGTGTGCCTTCCACTTAGGTGGTTGGCTTTAGGCCTGCAGGCGCACACGGGGCAACGGTACTAGCCTCGTAAACAAGAGGGGAGCTGACAGCTTCCTTCTGCACCGGCCTGTCTCTCCCTCGAGTTTACGTGTGGAACCCGGCCCCAGGCTCTCACCCATTGTGCAGCCTAACATGCTTCCTCGCACAGAAAGGTCTAAGGTAGCTAAAGCACGGTGTGTGTACACCGTTTTTGCTTCGAGGCAGAACGCAAGGGATTGGACTTCCACGCAACAGTGGGGCCTCAGTGCTAGCCTGATGATACAAGTGGGGAGTCGAGTGCTGCCTCCTGCAGCAGCCTGAGGCTCCCTCGGAATTAGATGTGGGTCGCCCTTGCAGTGCTCTCACGCACGCACACAACAAAATGCTTCCACCCTCAGAAGCGGCTGTTTTAGCTGAAGCACGCATTCTCTGCCGAGTTTTGCCTTCGAGTTAGGTGGCTGTCTTTGAGCCTGCAGGCACACCCGGGGCAACGGTACCAGCCCCATAACCATGATGTGAGTTGAGAGCTGCCTTCTGTACCGGCCTTGTCTCTCGCCCGATTTTACAAAATGGAACCCGTCCCCAGGCTCTCACCCACCGTACACCCTCCACTGCTTCCTCGCACAGGAGAGGTCGACGGGAGCCCAAGCACCGTTTCTCTACAGTGTTGTTTCTCCCAGTTAGAGCGCTAGCTATTAGACGTGCATGCAAAAGTGGGGCCGCACTGCTAGCTCCATGGAACAAGTGGGGAGTCGTGTTCTGCCTACTGCCGGGGCCCGAGTCTCACACGGAAAACGGTTTTGGACTCACTTGCAGGGCGCTCACGCAGAGGCACACAGCAAAATGCTTCCAGCCACCGGAATGCCTATGTTCGCTGCAGCAGGAATTCTCTCTAGAGGTGTTCCTTCCACTCAGGTGGTTGGCTTTAGGCCTGCAGGCGCACACGGGGCAACGGTACTAGCCTCGTAAACAGGAGGGGAGCTGACAGCTTCCTTCTGCACCGGCCTGTCTCTCCCTCGATTTTACGTGCGGAACCCGGCCCCAGGCTCTCAACCACAGTACACCCTAAACGGCTTCCTCCCACAGAGAGGCCGCGGGAGCTAAAGCACGGCTTCTGTACACTGTTGTTTCTTCGAGTTAGAACGCTAGCCTTTAGACTTCCATGCAAAGGTAGGGCCGCAGCGCTGGCTAGGACAAACACACGGGCAGTCGTGTTCTGCCTTCTGCTGGGGCCTGAGTCTCACTGACAAGAAGCTTTGGGCTCCCTTGCAGTGCTCTCATGCACGCACACCACAACATGCTTCCCCCCTCAGGAGCGGCTGTTTTAGCTGAAGCCCGGATTCTCTACCGAGTCTCTCCTTCGAGTTAGGCGGTTGTCTTTAAGCCTCCACGCACACCCGGGGCATCGGTACTAGCCCCATAAGCATGATGTGAGTTGAGGGCTGCCTTCGGCACCGGCCTGTCTCTCCCACGATTTTACGTAATGGAACCCGTCCCCAGGCTCTGACCCACAGGCTCTCACCCACACCCTACCCTGCTTCCTCTCACAGAGAGGTCGACGGTAGCTAAAGCACGGTTTCCCTCCAGTGTTGTTTCTCCCAGTTGGAACGCTAGCGATTAGCCTTCCATGCCAGAGTGGGGCCGCAGTGCTAGCTTCATGAAACAAGTGGGGAGTCGTGTCCTGCCTTCTGCCGGGGCCTGAATCTCACACGGAAAATGCTCTTTTGAACTCACTTGCAGTGCGCTCACGCATGCACACAGCAAAATGCGTCCACCCTCAGGCATGGCTCTTTCAGTCGAAGCAGGCATTCTCTACAGAGTTGTTCCTTTGAGTGAGGTGGTTGGCTTTAGGCCTGCAGGCACACCCGGGCCCCGGGTCCTAGCCTCATCATCAAGAGGTGTGTTGAAGCTGCCTCGCGCACCGGCCTGTTTCTCACTCCCTTTCACGTATGGGACCCTTTCCGCGGCGTCTCACGCAAGAACACGGTGAACGGACTCCAGCTTCAGGAACGGCAAAGTTAACCACAGCGCAGTAAGCCCGTAGCATTGATTCTTGGCGTTGGGAGCCTGGTAACTAGGCATCCAGGCACACAGGGTACAGCAGTGCTAATCTCCTAAACCAAGAGGTGAGTCGACAGCAGCCTTCCTTACACTCCTGCGTCTCACTCAGAGTTACATCTATGTTCCATTTCTCAAGCTTTCACAAAAAACACACAATTGATGAAGCTCACGCTCAAGAAGGGCGATCTTTGCTGAGGCAAGGGTTCTCTACAGTTTTGTTCCTTTGCGTTGGGTGGACGGCAGTTAGGACTCCACGCACACACGGGAGAGCCGATCTAGGGTTCCCGAAACAAGAGCTGAGTGGAGAGGGGCCTTCTGCCCATGCTTATTTCTCCCTCGGAATTCTGCTGGGACTCATTCCCCAGGTTTGCCCTCCAGCAGAGTGGAAAATGCTGCCACCCCGTGGAGAGGCGAATGAGCTGAAGCTGGGATTCTCTACAGGCTTCTTTGTGCCACGTCCGTGTGGAGCACTGAGCATTCCTCTGCACACGTGGAGCAGTAGTGTTAGCTTCGGGTACCAAGAGCTGGGTCAAGAGGTGCCTTCTGGCCCGGACTTCTTCTCCCTCGCTTGCACGGGAGGAAACCGTTCCCCAGGCTCTCACCCACGGTAGCCAGGAAACTGCTTCCTGCCTCACAGAGGTGGATGGTAGCTAAAGCGCGGTTTCTCCGTCGTATTGTTTTTCCAATAAGAGTGCCAGCGATTAGACTTCCATGCAAAAGTGGGGCCGCAGCGCTAGCTTCATGAAGCAAGCGGGGAGTCGTGTTCTGCCTTCTTCCGGGGCCTGAGCCTCACTTCGAAAATGCTCTCGGACTCCCTTGCAGTGCTCTCACGCATTCCCACAGCAAAATGCTTCCACCCTCGGGAACGGCTATTGGAGCTGAAGCGTGGATTCTCACCAGAGTTGTGGCTTCGAGTTAGGGGGTTGCCTCTAGGCCTGCACGCACACACGGGGCAACGGTACCAGCCTCGTAAACAACAGGTGGAGCTGACAGCTTCCTTCTGCACCGGCCTGTCTCTCCCTCGATTTTACGTATGGAACCCGGCCCCAGGCTCTCACCCATTGTGCAGCCTAAGCTGCTTCCTCCCACAGAGAGGTCTCAGGTAGCTAAAGCACGGTGTCTGTTCACTGTGGTTTCTTCGAGTTAGAACGCGAGCGATTAGACTTCCATGCAAAAGTGGGGCCTCGGTGCTAGCTTGAGGAAACAAGTGGGGAGTCGTGTGCTGCCCCTTGCAACGGCCTCAGGCTCCCCCGGAATTACGTTTGGGACTCCCTTGCACTGCTCTCACGCTCGCACAAAACAAAATGCTTACACCCTCAGGAGCGGCTGCTTAGCTGAAGCACGGATTCCCTACCGAGTTTTTCCTTCGAGTTAGGTGGCTGACTTTCAGCCTGCAGGCACACCCGGGGCAACGGTACCAGCCCCATAAGCATGATGTGAGTTGAGAGCTGCCTTCTGTCCGGCCTGTCTCTCCCTCGATTTTACGAAATGGAACCCTCCCCCAGGCTCTCACCCACAGTACACCCTAAACTGCTTCCTCGCACAGAGACGTCCACGGAAGCTAAAGCACGGTTTCTCTACAGTGTTGTTTCTCCCAGTTAGAGCGCTAGCTATTAGACGTGCATGCAAAAGTGGGGCCGCACTGCTAGCTCCACGGAACAAGTGGGGAGTCGTGTTCTGCCTACTGCCGGGGCCCGAGTCTCACACGGAAAACGGTTTTGGACTCACTTGCAGGGCGCTCACGCAGAGGCACACAGCAAAATGCTTCCAGCCACAGGAATGCCTATGTTCGCTGCAGCAGGAATTCTCTCTAGAGGTGTGCCTTCCACTTAGGTGGTTGGCTTTAGGCCTGCAGGCGCACACGGGGCAACGGTACTAGCCTCGTAAACAAGAGGGGAGCTGACAGCTTCCTTCTGCACCGGCCTGTCTCTCCCTCGAGTTTACGTGTGGAACCCGGCCCCAGGCTCTCACCCATTGTGCAGCCTAACATGCTTCCTCGCACAGAAAGGTCTAAGGTAGCTAAAGCACGGTGTGTGTACACCGTTTTTGCTTCGAGGCAGAACGCAAGGGATTGGACTTCCACGCAACAGTGGGGCCTCAGTGCTAGCCTGATGATACAAGTGGGGAGTCGAGTGCTGCCTCCTGCAGCAGCCTGAGGCTCCCTCGGAATTAGATGTGGGACGCCCTTGCAGTGCTCTCACGCACGCACACAACAAAATGCTTCCACCCTCAGAAGCGGCTGTTTTAGCTGAAGCACGCATTCTCTGCCGAGTTTTGCCTTCGAGTTAGGTGGCTGTCTTTGAGCCTGCAGGCACACCCGGGGCAACGGTACCAGCCCCATAACCATGATGTGAGTTGAGAGCTGCCTTCTGTACCGGCCTTGTCTCTCGCCCGATTTTACAAAATGGAACCCGTCCCCAGGCTCTCACCCACCGTACACCCTCCACTGCTTCCTCGCACAGGAGAGGTCGACGGGAGCCCAAGCACCGTTTCTCTACAGTGTTGTTTCTCCCAGTTAGAGCGCTAGCTATTAGACGTGCATGCAAAAGTGGGGCCGCACTGCTAGCTCCATGGAACAAGTGGGGAGTCGTGTTCTGCCTACTGCCGGGGCCCGAGTCTCACACGGAAAACGGTTTTGGACTCACTTGCAGGGCGCTCACGCAGAGGCACACAGCAAAATGCTTCCAGCCACCGGAATGCCTATGTTCGCTGCAGCAGGAATTCTCTCTAGAGGTGTTCCTTCCACTCAGGTGGTTGGCTTTAGGCCTGCAGGCGCACACGGGGCAACGGTACTAGCCTCGTAAACAGGAGGGGAGCTGACAGCTTCCTTCTGCACCGGCCTGTCTCTCCCTCGATTTTACGTGCGGAACCCGGCCCCAGGCTCTCAACCACAGTACACCCTAAACGGCTTCCTCCCACAGAGAGGCCGCGGGAGCTAAAGCACGGCTTCTGTACACTGTTGTTTCTTCGAGTTAGAACGCTAGCCTTTAGACTTCCATGCAAAGGTAGGGCCGCAGCGCTGGCTAGGACAAACACACGGGCAGTCGTGTTCTGCCTTCTGCTGGGGCCTGAGTCTCACTGACAAGAAGCTTTGGGCTCCCTTGCAGTGCTCTCATGCACGCACACCACAACATGCTTCCCCCCTCAGGAGCGGCTGTTTTAGCTGAAGCCCGGATTCTCTACCGAGTCTCTCCTTCGAGTTAGGCGGTTGTCTTTAAGCCTCCACGCACACCCGGGGCATCGGTACTAGCCCCATAAGCATGATGTGAGTTGAGGGCTGCCTTCGGCACCGGCCTGTCTCTCCCACGATTTTACGTAATGGAACCCGTCCCCAGGCTCTGACCCACAGGCTCTCACCCACACCCTACCCTGCTTCCTCTCACAGAGAGGTCGACGGTAGCTAAAGCACGGTTTCCCTCCAGTGTTGTTTCTCCCAGTTGGAACGCTAGCGATTAGCCTTCCATGCCAGAGTGGGGCCGCAGTGCTAGCTTCATGAAACAAGTGGGGAGTCGTGTCCTGCCTTCTGCCGGGGCCTGAATCTCACACGGAAAATGCTCTTTTGAACTCACTTGCAGTGCGCTCACGCATGCACACAGCAAAATGCGTCCACCCTCAGGCATGGCTCTTTCAGTCGAAGCAGGCATTCTCTACAGAGTTGTTCCTTTGAGTGAGGTGGTTGGCTTTAGGCCTGCAGGCACACCCGGGCCCCGGGTCCTAGCCTCATCATCAAGAGGTGTGTTGAAGCTGCCTCGCGCACCGGCCTGTTTCTCACTCCCTTTCACGTATGGGACCCTTTCCGCGGCGTCTCACGCAAGAACACGGTGAACGGACTCCAGCTTCAGGAACGGCAAAGTTAACCACAGCGCAGTAAGCCCGTAGCATTGATTCTTGGCGTTGGGAGCCTGGTAACTAGGCATCCAGGCACACAGGGTACAGCAGTGCTAATCTCCTAAACCAAGAGGTGAGTCGACAGCAGCCTTCCTTACACTCCTGCGTCTCACTCAGAGTTACATCTATGTTCCATTTCTCAAGCTTTCACAAAAAACACACAATTGATGAAGCTCACGCTCAAGAAGGGCGATCTTTGCTGAGGCAAGGGTTCTCTACAGTTTTGTTCCTTTGCGTTGGGTGGACGGCAGTTAGGACTCCACGCACACACGGGAGAGCCGATCTAGGGTTCCCGAAACAAGAGCTGAGTGGAGAGGGGCCTTCTGCCCATGCTTATTTCTCCCTCGGAATTCTGCTGGGACTCATTCCCCAGGTTTGCCCTCCAGCAGAGTGGAAAATGCTGCCACCCCGTGGAGAGGCGAATGAGCTGAAGCTGGGATTCTCTACAGGCTTGTTTGTGCCACGTCCGTGTGGAGCACTGAGCATTCCTCTGCACACGTGGAGCAGTAGTGTTAGCTTCGGGTACCAAGAGCTGGGTCAAGAGGTGCCTTCTGGCCCGGACTTCTTCTCCCTCGCTTGCACGGGAGGAAACCGTTCCCCAGGCTCTCACCCACGGTAGCCAGGAAACTGCTTCCTGCCTCACAGAGGTGGATGGTAGCTAAAGCGCGGTTTCTCCGTCGTATTGTTTTTCCAATAAGAGTGCCAGCGATTAGACTTCCATGCAAAAGTGGGGCCGCAGCGCTAGCTTCATGAAGCAAGCGGGGAGTCGTGTTCTGCCTTCTTCCGGGGCCTGAGCCTCACTTCGAAAATGCTCTCGGACTCCCTTGCAGTGCTCTCACGCATTCCCACAGCAAAATGCTTCCACCCTCGGGAACGGCTATTGGAGCTGAAGCGCGGATTCTCACCAGAGTTGTGGCTTCGAGTTAGGGGGTTGCCTCTAGGCCTGCACGCACACACGGGGCAACGGTACCAGCCTCGTAAACAACAGGTGGAGCTGACAGCTTCCTTCTGCACCGGCCTGTCTCTCCCTCGATTTTACGTATGGAACCCGGCCCCAGGCTCTCACCCATTGTGCAGCCTAAGCTGCTTCCTCCCACAGAGAGGTCTCAGGTAGCTAAAGCACGGTGTCTGTTCACTGTGGTTTCTTCGAGTTAGAACGCGAGCGATTAGACTTCCATGCAAAAGTGGGGCCTCGGTGCTAGCTTGAGGAAACAAGTGGGGAGTCGTGTGCTGCCCCTTGCAACGGCCTCAGGCTCCCCCGGAATTACGTTTGGGACTCCCTTGCACTGCTCTCACGCTCGCACAAAACAAAATGCTTACACCCTCAGGAGCGGCTGCTTAGCTGAAGCACGGATTCCCTACCGAGTTTTTCCTTCGAGTTAGGTGGCTGACTTTCAGCCTGCAGGCACACCCGGGGCAACGGTACCAGCCCCATAAGCATGATGTGAGTTGAGAGCTGCCTTCTGTCCGGCCTGTCTCTCCCTCGATTTTACGAAATGGAACCCTCCCCCAGGCTCTCACCCACAGTACACCCTAAACTGCTTCCTCGCACAGAGACGTCCACGGAAGCTAAAGCACGGTTTCTCTACAGTGTTGTTTCTCCCAGTTAGAGCGCTAGCTATTAGACGTGCATGCAAAAGTGGGGCCGCACTGCTAGCTCCACGGAACAAGTGGGGAGTCGTGTTCTGCCTACTGCCGGGGCCCGAGTCTCACACGGAAAACGGTTTTGGACTCACTTGCAGGGCGCTCACGCAGAGGCACACAGCAAAATGCTTCCAGCCACAGGAATGCCTATGTTCGCTGCAGCAGGAATTCTCTCTAGAGGTGTGCCTTCCACTTAGGTGGTTGGCTTTAGGCCTGCAGGCGCACACGGGGCAACGGTACTAGCCTCGTAAACAAGAGGGGAGCTGACAGCTTCCTTCTGCACCGGCCTGTCTCTCCCTCGAGTTTACGTGTGGAACCCGGCCCCAGGCTCTCACCCATTGTGCAGCCTAACATGCTTCCTCGCACAGAAAGGTCTAAGGTAGCTAAAGCACGGTGTGTGTACACCGTTTTTGCTTCGAGGCAGAACGCAAGGGATTGGACTTCCACGCAACAGTGGGGCCTCAGTGCTAGCCTGATGATACAAGTGGGGAGTCGAGTGCTGCCTCCTGCAGCAGCCTGAGGCTCCCTCGGAATTAGATGTGGGTCGCCCTTGCAGTGCTCTCACGCACGCACACAACAAAATGCTTCCACCCTCAGAAGCGGCTGTTTTAGCTGAAGCACGCATTCTCTGCCGAGTTTTGCCTTCGAGTTAGGTGGCTGTCTTTGAGCCTGCAGGCACACCCGGGGCAACGGTACCAGCCCCATAACCATGATGTGAGTTGAGAGCTGCCTTCTGTACCGGCCTTGTCTCTCGCCCGATTTTACAAAATGGAACCCGTCCCCAGGCTCTCACCCACCGTACACCCTCCACTGCTTCCTCGCACAGGAGAGGTCGACGGGAGCCCAAGCACCGTTTCTCTACAGTGTTGTTTCTCCCAGTTAGAGCGCTAGCTATTAGACGTGCATGCAAAAGTGGGGCCGCACTGCTAGCTCCATGGAACAAGTGGGGAGTCGTGTTCTGCCTACTGCCGGGGCCCGAGTCTCACACGGAAAACGGTTTTGGACTCACTTGCAGGGCGCTCACGCAGAGGCACACAGCAAAATGCTTCCAGCCACCGGAATGCCTATGTTCGCTGCAGCAGGAATTCTCTCTAGAGGTGTTCCTTCCACTCAGGTGGTTGGCTTTAGGCCTGCAGGCGCACACGGGGCAACGGTACTAGCCTCGTAAACAGGAGGGGAGCTGACAGCTTCCTTCTGCACCGGCCTGTCTCTCCCTCGATTTTACGTGCGGAACCCGGCCCCAGGCTCTCAACCACAGTACACCCTAAACGGCTTCCTCCCACAGAGAGGCCGCGGGAGCTAAAGCACGGCTTCTGTACACTGTTGTTTCTTCGAGTTAGAACGCTAGCCTTTAGACTTCCATGCAAAGGTAGGGCCGCAGCGCTGGCTAGGACAAACACACGGGCAGTCGTGTTCTGCCTTCTGCTGGGGCCTGAGTCTCACTGACAAGAAGCTTTGGGCTCCCTTGCAGTGCTCTCATGCACGCACACCACAACATGCTTCCCCCCTCAGGAGCGGCTGTTTTAGCTGAAGCCCGGATTCTCTACCGAGTCTCTCCTTCGAGTTAGGCGGTTGTCTTTAAGCCTCCACGCACACCCGGGGCATCGGTACTAGCCCCATAAGCATGATGTGAGTTGAGGGCTGCCTTCGGCACCGGCCTGTCTCTCCCACGATTTTACGTAATGGAACCCGTCCCCAGGCTCTGACCCACAGGCTCTCACCCACACCCTACCCTGCTTCCTCTCACAGAGAGGTCGACGGTAGCTAAAGCACGGTTTCCCTCCAGTGTTGTTTCTCCCAGTTGGAACGCTAGCGATTAGCCTTCCATGCCAGAGTGGGGCCGCAGTGCTAGCTTCATGAAACAAGTGGGGAGTCGTGTCCTGCCTTCTGCCGGGGCCTGAATCTCACACGGAAAATGCTCTTTTGAACTCACTTGCAGTGCGCTCACGCATGCACACAGCAAAATGCGTCCACCCTCAGGCATGGCTCTTTCAGTCGAAGCAGGCATTCTCTACAGAGTTGTTCCTTTGAGTGAGGTGGTTGGCTTTAGGCCTGCAGGCACACCCGGGCCCCGGGTCCTAGCCTCATCATCAAGAGGTGTGTTGAAGCTGCCTCGCGCACCGGCCTGTTTCTCACTCCCTTTCACGTATGGGACCCTTTCCGCGGCGTCTCACGCAAGAACACGGTGAACGGACTCCAGCTTCAGGAACGGCAAAGTTAACCACAGCGCAGTAAGCCCGTAGCATTGATTCTTGGCGTTGGGAGCCTGGTAACTAGGCATCCAGGCACACAGGGTACAGCAGTGCTAATCTCCTAAACCAAGAGGTGAGTCGACAGCAGCCTTCCTTACACTCCTGCGTCTCACTCAGAGTTACATCTATGTTCCATTTCTCAAGCTTTCACAAAAAACACACAATTGATGAAGCTCACGCTCAAGAAGGGCGATCTTTGCTGAGGCAAGGGTTCTCTACAGTTTTGTTCCTTTGCGTTGGGTGGACGGCAGTTAGGACTCCACGCACACACGGGAGAGCCGATCTAGGGTTCCCGAAACAAGAGCTGAGTGGAGAGGGGCCTTCTGCCCATGCTTATTTCTCCCTCGGAATTCTGCTGGGACTCATTCCCCAGGTTTGCCCTCCAGCAGAGTGGAAAATGCTGCCACCCCGTGGAGAGGCGAATGAGCTGAAGCTGGGATTCTCTACAGGCTTCTTTGTGCCACGTCCGTGTGGAGCACTGAGCATTCCTCTGCACACGTGGAGCAGTAGTGTTAGCTTCGGGTACCAAGAGCTGGGTCAAGAGGTGCCTTCTGGCCCGGACTTCTTCTCCCTCGCTTGCACGGGAGGAAACCGTTCCCCAGGCTCTCACCCACGGTAGCCAGGAAACTGCTTCCTGCCTCACAGAGGTGGATGGTAGCTAAAGCGCGGTTTCTCCGTCGTATTGTTTTTCCAATAAGAGTGCCAGCGATTAGACTTCCATGCAAAAGTGGGGCCGCAGCGCTAGCTTCATGAAGCAAGCGGGGAGTCGTGTTCTGCCTTCTTCCGGGGCCTGAGCCTCACTTCGAAAATGCTCTCGGACTCCCTTGCAGTGCTCTCACGCATTCCCACAGCAAAATGCTTCCACCCTCGGGAACGGCTATTGGAGCTGAAGCGCGGATTCTCACCAGAGTTGTGGCTTCGAGTTAGGGGGTTGCCTCTAGGCCTGCACGCACACACGGGGCAACGGTACCAGCCTCGTAAACAACAGGTGGAGCTGACAGCTTCCTTCTGCACCGGCCTGTCTCTCCCTCGATTTTACGTATGGAACCCGGCCCCAGGCTCTCACCCATTGTGCAGCCTAAGCTGCTTCCTCCCACAGAGAGGTCTCAGGTAGCTAAAGCACGGTGTCTGTTCACTGTGGTTTCTTCGAGTTAGAACGCGAGCGATTAGACTTCCATGCAAAAGTGGGGCCTCGGTGCTAGCTTGAGGAAACAAGTGGGGAGTCGTGTGCTGCCCCTTGCAACGGCCTCAGGCTCCCCCGGAATTACGTTTGGGACTCCCTTGCACTGCTCTCACGCTCGCACAAAACAAAATGCTTACACCCTCAGGAGCGGCTGCTTAGCTGAAGCACGGATTCCCTACCGAGTTTTTCCTTCGAGTTAGGTGGCTGACTTTCAGCCTGCAGGCACACCCGGGGCAACGGTACCAGCCCCATAAGCATGATGTGAGTTGAGAGCTGCCTTCTGTCCGGCCTGTCTCTCCCTCGATTTTACGAAATGGAACCCTCCCCCAGGCTCTCACCCACAGTACACCCTAAACTGCTTCCTCGCACAGAGACGTCCACGGAAGCTAAAGCACGGTTTCTCTACAGTGTTGTTTCTCCCAGTTAGAGCGCTAGCTATTAGACGTGCATGCAAAAGTGGGGCCGCACTGCTAGCTCCACGGAACAAGTGGGGAGTCGTGTTCTGCCTACTGCCGGGGCCCGAGTCTCACACGGAAAACGGTTTTGGACTCACTTGCAGGGCGCTCACGCAGAGGCACACAGCAAAATGCTTCCAGCCACAGGAATGCCTATGTTCGCTGCAGCAGGAATTCTCTCTAGAGGTGTGCCTTCCACTTAGGTGGTTGGCTTTAGGCCTGCAGGCGCACACGGGGCAACGGTACTAGCCTCGTAAACAAGAGGGGAGCTGACAGCTTCCTTCTGCACCGGCCTGTCTCTCCCTCGAGTTTACGTGTGGAACCCGGCCCCAGGCTCTCACCCATTGTGCAGCCTAACATGCTTCCTCGCACAGAAAGGTCTAAGGTAGCTAAAGCACGGTGTGTGTACACCGTTTTTGCTTCGAGGCAGAACGCAAGGGATTGGACTTCCACGCAACAGTGGGGCCTCAGTGCTAGCCTGATGATACAAGTGGGGAGTCGAGTGCTGCCTCCTGCAGCAGCCTGAGGCTCCCTCGGAATTAGATGTGGGACGCCCTTGCAGTGCTCTCACGCACGCACACAACAAAATGCTTCCACCCTCAGAAGCGGCTGTTTTAGCTGAAGCACGCATTCTCTGCCGAGTTTTGCCTTCGAGTTAGGTGGCTGTCTTTGAGCCTGCAGGCACACCCGGGGCAACGGTACCAGCCCCATAACCATGATGTGAGTTGAGAGCTGCCTTCTGTACCGGCCTTGTCTCTCGCCCGATTTTACAAAATGGAACCCGTCCCCAGGCTCTCACCCACCGTACACCCTCCACTGCTTCCTCGCACAGGAGAGGTCGACGGGAGCCCAAGCACCGTTTCTCTACAGTGTTGTTTCTCCCAGTTAGAGCGCTAGCTATTAGACGTGCATGCAAAAGTGGGGCCGCACTGCTAGCTCCATGGAACAAGTGGGGAGTCGTGTTCTGCCTACTGCCGGGGCCCGAGTCTCACACGGAAAACGGTTTTGGACTCACTTGCAGGGCGCTCACGCAGAGGCACACAGCAAAATGCTTCCAGCCACCGGAATGCCTATGTTCGCTGCAGCAGGAATTCTCTCTAGAGGTGTTCCTTCCACTCAGGTGGTTGGCTTTAGGCCTGCAGGCGCACACGGGGCAACGGTACTAGCCTCGTAAACAGGAGGGGAGCTGACAGCTTCCTTCTGCACCGGCCTGTCTCTCCCTCGATTTTACGTGCGGAACCCGGCCCCAGGCTCTCAACCACAGTACACCCTAAACGGCTTCCTCCCACAGAGAGGCCGCGGGAGCTAAAGCACGGCTTCTGTACACTGTTGTTTCTTCGAGTTAGAACGCTAGCCTTTAGACTTCCATGCAAAGGTAGGGCCGCAGCGCTGGCTAGGACAAACACACGGGCAGTCGTGTTCTGCCTTCTGCTGGGGCCTGAGTCTCACTGACAAGAAGCTTTGGGCTCCCTTGCAGTGCTCTCATGCACGCACACCACAACATGCTTCCCCCCTCAGGAGCGGCTGTTTTAGCTGAAGCCCGGATTCTCTACCGAGTCTCTCCTTCGAGTTAGGCGGTTGTCTTTAAGCCTCCACGCACACCCGGGGCATCGGTACTAGCCCCATAAGCATGATGTGAGTTGAGGGCTGCCTTCGGCACCGGCCTGTCTCTCCCACGATTTTACGTAATGGAACCCGTCCCCAGGCTCTGACCCACAGGCTCTCACCCACACCCTACCCTGCTTCCTCTCACAGAGAGGTCGACGGTAGCTAAAGCACGGTTTCCCTCCAGTGTTGTTTCTCCCAGTTGGAACGCTAGCGATTAGCCTTCCATGCCAGAGTGGGGCCGCAGTGCTAGCTTCATGAAACAAGTGGGGAGTCGTGTCCTGCCTTCTGCCGGGGCCTGAATCTCACACGGAAAATGCTCTTTTGAACTCACTTGCAGTGCGCTCACGCATGCACACAGCAAAATGCGTCCACCCTCAGGCATGGCTCTTTCAGTCGAAGCAGGCATTCTCTACAGAGTTGTTCCTTTGAGTGAGGTGGTTGGCTTTAGGCCTGCAGGCACACCCGGGCCCCGGGTCCTAGCCTCATCATCAAGAGGTGTGTTGAAGCTGCCTCGCGCACCGGCCTGTTTCTCACTCCCTTTCACGTATGGGACCCTTTCCGCGGCGTCTCACGCAAGAACACGGTGAACGGACTCCAGCTTCAGGAACGGCAAAGTTAACCACAGCGCAGTAAGCCCGTAGCATTGATTCTTGGCGTTGGGAGCCTGGTAACTAGGCATCCAGGCACACAGGGTACAGCAGTGCTAATCTCCTAAACCAAGAGGTGAGTCGACAGCAGCCTTCCTTACACTCCTGCGTCTCACTCAGAGTTACATCTATGTTCCATTTCTCAAGCTTTCACAAAAAACACACAATTGATGAAGCTCACGCTCAAGAAGGGCGATCTTTGCTGAGGCAAGGGTTCTCTACAGTTTTGTTCCTTTGCGTTGGGTGGACGGCAGTTAGGACTCCACGCACACACGGGAGAGCCGATCTAGGGTTCCCGAAACAAGAGCTGAGTGGAGAGGGGCCTTCTGCCCATGCTTATTTCTCCCTCGGAATTCTGCTGGGACTCATTCCCCAGGTTTGCCCTCCAGCAGAGTGGAAAATGCTGCCACCCCGTGGAGAGGCGAATGAGCTGAAGCTGGGATTCTCTACAGGCTTCTTTGTGCCACGTCCGTGTGGAGCACTGAGCATTCCTCTGCACACGTGGAGCAGTAGTGTTAGCTTCGGGTACCAAGAGCTGGGTCAAGAGGTGCCTTCTGGCCCGGACTTCTTCTCCCTCGCTTGCACGGGAGGAAACCGTTCCCCAGGCTCTCACCCACGGTAGCCAGGAAACTGCTTCCTGCCTCACAGAGGTGGATGGTAGCTAAAGCGCGGTTTCTCCGTCGTATTGTTTTTCCAATAAGAGTGCCAGCGATTAGACTTCCATGCAAAAGTGGGGCCGCAGCGCTAGCTTCATGAAGCAAGCGGGGAGTCGTGTTCTGCCTTCTTCCGGGGCCTGAGCCTCACTTCGAAAATGCTCTCGGACTCCCTTGCAGTGCTCTCACGCATTCCCACAGCAAAATGCTTCCACCCTCGGGAACGGCTATTGGAGCTGAAGCGCGGATTCTCACCAGAGTTGTGGCTTCGAGTTAGGGGGTTGCCTCTAGGCCTGCACGCACACACGGGGCAACGGTACCAGCCTCGTAAACAACAGGTGGAGCTGACAGCTTCCTTCTGCACCGGCCTGTCTCTCCCTCGATTTTACGTATGGAACCCGGCCCCAGGCTCTCACCCATTGTGCAGCCTAAGCTGCTTCCTCCCACAGAGAGGTCTCAGGTAGCTAAAGCACGGTGTCTGTTCACTGTGGTTTCTTCGAGTTAGAACGCGAGCGATTAGACTTCCATGCAAAAGTGGGGCCTCGGTGCTAGCTTGAGGAAACAAGTGGGGAGTCGTGTGCTGCCCCTTGCAACGGCCTCAGGCTCCCCCGGAATTACGTTTGGGACTCCCTTGCACTGCTCTCACGCTCGCACAAAACAAAATGCTTACACCCTCAGGAGCGGCTGCTTAGCTGAAGCACGGATTCCCTACCGAGTTTTTCCTTCGAGTTAGGTGGCTGACTTTCAGCCTGCAGGCACACCCGGGGCAACGGTACCAGCCCCATAAGCATGATGTGAGTTGAGAGCTGCCTTCTGTCCGGCCTGTCTCTCCCTCGATTTTACGAAATGGAACCCTCCCCCAGGCTCTCACCCACAGTACACCCTAAACTGCTTCCTCGCACAGAGACGTCCACGGAAGCTAAAGCACGGTTTCTCTACAGTGTTGTTTCTCCCAGTTAGAGCGCTAGCTATTAGACGTGCATGCAAAAGTGGGGCCGCACTGCTAGCTCCACGGAACAAGTGGGGAGTCGTGTTCTGCCTACTGCCGGGGCCCGAGTCTCACACGGAAAACGGTTTTGGACTCACTTGCAGGGCGCTCACGCAGAGGCACACAGCAAAATGCTTCCAGCCACAGGAATGCCTATGTTCGCTGCAGCAGGAATTCTCTCTAGAGGTGTGCCTTCCACTTAGGTGGTTGGCTTTAGGCCTGCAGGCGCACACGGGGCAACGGTACTAGCCTCGTAAACAAGAGGGGAGCTGACAGCTTCCTTCTGCACCGGCCTGTCTCTCCCTCGAGTTTACGTGTGGAACCCGGCCCCAGGCTCTCACCCATTGTGCAGCCTAACATGCTTCCTCGCACAGAAAGGTCTAAGGTAGCTAAAGCACGGTGTGTGTACACCGTTTTTGCTTCGAGGCAGAACGCAAGGGATTGGACTTCCACGCAACAGTGGGGCCTCAGTGCTAGCCTGATGATACAAGTGGGGAGTCGAGTGCTGCCTCCTGCAGCAGCCTGAGGCTCCCTCGGAATTAGATGTGGGACGCCCTTGCAGTGCTCTCACGCACGCACACAACAAAATGCTTCCACCCTCAGAAGCGGCTGTTTTAGCTGAAGCACGCATTCTCTGCCGAGTTTTGCCTTCGAGTTAGGTGGCTGTCTTTGAGCCTGCAGGCACACCCGGGGCAACGGTACCAGCCCCATAACCATGATGTGAGTTGAGAGCTGCCTTCTGTACCGGCCTTGTCTCTCGCCCGATTTTACAAAATGGAACCCGTCCCCAGGCTCTCACCCACCGTACACCCTCCACTGCTTCCTCGCACAGGAGAGGTCGACGGGAGCCCAAGCACCGTTTCTCTACAGTGTTGTTTCTCCCAGTTAGAGCGCTAGCTATTAGACGTGCATGCAAAAGTGGGGCCGCACTGCTAGCTCCATGGAACAAGTGGGGAGTCGTGTTCTGCCTACTGCCGGGGCCCGAGTCTCACACGGAAAACGGTTTTGGACTCACTTGCAGGGCGCTCACGCAGAGGCACACAGCAAAATGCTTCCAGCCGCAGGAATGCCTATGTTCGCTGCAGCAGGAATTCTCTCTAGAGGTGTTCCTTCCACTCAGGTGGTTGGCTTTAGGCCTGCAGGCGCACACGGGGCAACGGCACTAGCCTCGTAAACAGGAGGGGAGCTGACAGCTTCCTTCTGCACCGGCCTGTGTCTCCCTCGATTTTACGTGCGGAACCCGGCCCCAGGCTCTCAACCACAGTACACCCTAAACGGCTTCCTCCCACAGAGAGGCCGCGGGAGCTAAAGCACGGCTTCTGTACACTGTTGTTTCTTCGAGTTAGAACGCTAGCCTTTAGACTCCCATGCAAAGGTAGGGCCGCAGCGCTGGCTAGGACAAACACACGGGCAGTCGTGTTCTGCCTTCTGCTTGGGGCCTGAGTCTCACTGACAAGAAGCTTTGGGCTCCCTTGCAGTGCTCTCATGCACGCACACCACAACATGCTTCCCCCCTCAGGAGCGGCTGTTTTAGCTGAAGCCCGGATTCTCTACCGAGTCTCTCCTTCGAGTTAGGCGGTTGTCTTTAAGCCTCCACGCACACCCGGGGCATCGGTACTAGCCCCATAAGCCTGATGTGAGTTGAGGGCTGCCTTCGGCACCGGCCTGTCTCTCCCACGATTTTACGTAATGGAACCCGTCCCCAGGCTCTGACCCACAGGCTCTCACCCACACCCTACCCTGCTTCCTCTCACAGAGAGGTCGACGGTAGCTAAAGCACGGTTTCCCTCCAGTGTTGTTTCTCCCAGTTGGAACGCTAGCGATTAGCCTTCCATGCCAGAGTGGGGCCGCAGTGCTAGCTTCATGAAACAAGTGGGGAGTCGTGTCCTGCCTTCTGCCGGGGCCTGAACCTCACACGGAAAATGCTCCTTTGAACTCACTTGCAGTGCGCTCACGCATGCACACAGCAAAATGCGTCCACCCTCAGGCATGGCTCTTTCAGTCGAAGCAGGCATTCTCTACAGAGTTGTTCCTTTGAGTGAGGTGGTTGGCTTTAGGCCTGCAGGCACACCCGGGGCCCGGGTCCTAGCCTCATCAACAAGCGGTGTGTTGAAGCTGCCTCGCGCACCGGCCTGTTTCTCACTCCCTTTCACGTATGGGACCCTTTCCGCGGCGTCTCACGCAAGAACACGGTGAACGGACTCCAGCTTCAGGAACGGCAAAGTTAACCACAGCGCAGTAAGCCCGTAGCATTGATTCTTGGCGTTGGGAGCCTGGTAACTAGGCATCCAGGCACACAGGGTACAGCAGTGCTAATCTCCTAAACCAAGAGGTGAGTCGACAGCAGCCTTCCTTACACTCCTGCGTCTCACTCAGAGTTACATCTATGTTCCATTTCTCAAGCTTTCACAAAAAACACACAATTGATGAAGCTCACGCTCAAGAAGGGCGATCTTTGCTGAGGCAAGGGTTCTCTACAGTTTTGTTCCTTTGCGTTGGGTGGACGGCAGTTAGGACTCCACGCACACACGGGAGAGCCGATCTAGGGTTCCCGAAACAAGAGCTGAGTGGAGAGGGGCCTTCTGCCCATGCTTATTTCTCCCTCGGAATTCTGCTGGGACTCATTCCCCAGGTTTGCCCTCCAGCAGAGTGGAAAATGCTGCCACCCCGTGGAGAGGCGAATGAGCTGAAGCTGGGATTCTCTACAGGCTTCTTTGTGCCACGTCCGTGTGGAGCACTGAGCATTCCTCTGCACACGTGGAGCAGTAGTGTTAGCTTCGGGTACCAAGAGCTGGGTCAAGAGGTGCCTTCTGGCCCGGACTTCTTCTCCCTCGCTTGCACGGGAGGAAACCGTTCCCCAGGCTCTCACCCACGGTAGCCAGGAAACTGCTTCCTGCCTCACAGAGGTGGATGGTAGCTAAAGCGCGGTTTCTCCGTCGTATTGTTTTTCCAATAAGAGTGCCAGCGATTAGACTTCCATGCAAAAGTGGGGCCGCAGCGCTAGCTTCATGAAGCAAGCGGGGAGTCGTGTTCTGCCTTCTTCCGGGGCCTGAGCCTCACTTCGAAAATGCTCTCGGACTCCCTTGCAGTGCTCTCACGCATTCCCACAGCAAAATGCTTCCACCCTCGGGAACGGCTATTGGAGCTGAAGCGCGGATTCTCACCAGAGTTGTGGCTTCGAGTTAGGGGGTTGCCTCTAGGCCTGCACGCACACACGGGGCAACGGTACCAGCCTCGTAAACAACAGGTGGAGCTGACAGCTTCCTTCTGCACCGGCCTGTCTCTCCCTCGATTTTACGTATGGAACCCGGCCCCAGGCTCTCACCCATTGTGCAGCCTAAGCTGCTTCCTCCCACAGAGAGGTCTCAGGTAGCTAAAGCACGGTGTCTGTTCACTGTGGTTTCTTCGAGTTAGAACGCGAGCGATTAGACTTCCATGCAAAAGTGGGGCCTCGGTGCTAGCTTGAGGAAACAAGTGGGGAGTCGTGTGCTGCCCCTTGCAACGGCCTCAGGCTCCCCCGGAATTACGTTTGGGACTCCCTTGCACTGCTCTCACGCTCGCACAAAACAAAATGCTTACACCCTCAGGAGCGGCTGCTTAGCTGAAGCACGGATTCCCTACCGAGTTTTTCCTTCGAGTTAGGTGGCTGACTTTCAGCCTGCAGGCACACCCGGGGCAACGGTACCAGCCCCATAAGCATGATGTGAGTTGAGAGCTGCCTTCTGTCCGGCCTGTCTCTCCCTCGATTTTACGAAATGGAACCCTCCCCCAGGCTCTCACCCACAGTACACCCTAAACTGCTTCCTCGCACAGAGACGTCCACGGAAGCTAAAGCACGGTTTCTCTACAGTGTTGTTTCTCCCAGTTAGAGCGCTATCTATTAGACGTGCATGCAAAAGTGGGGCCGCACTGCTAGCTCCACGGAACAAGTGGGGAGTCGTGTTCTGCCTACTGCCGGGGCCCGAGTCTCACACGGAAAACGGTTTTGGACTCACTTGCAGGGCGCTCACGCAGAGGCACACAGCAAAATGCTTCCAGCCACCGGAATGCCTATGTTCGCTGCAGCAGGAATTCTCTCTAGAGGTGTTCCTTCCACTCAGGTGGTTGGCTTTAGGCCTGCAGGCGCACACGGGGCAACGGTACTAGCCTCGTAAACAGGAGGGGAGCTGACAGCTTCCTTCTGCACCGGCCTGTCTCTCCCTCGATTTTACGTGCGGAACCCGGCCCCAGGCTCTCAACCACAGTACACCCTAAACGGCTTCCTCCCACAGAGAGGCCGCGGGAGCTAAAGCACGGCTTCTGTACACTGTTGTTTCTTCGAGTTAGAACGCTAGCCTTTAGACTTCCATGCAAAGGTAGGGCCGCAGCGCTGGCTAGGACAAACACACGGGCAGTCGTGTTCTGCCTTCTGCTGGGGCCTGAGTCTCACTGACAAGAAGCTTTGGGCTCCCTTGCAGTGCTCTCATGCACGCACACCACAACATGCTTCCCCCCTCAGGAGCGGCTGTTTTAGCTGAAGCCCGGATTCTCTACCGAGTCTCTCCTTCGAGTTAGGCGGTTGTCTTTAAGCCTCCACGCACACCCGGGGCATCGGTACTAGCCCCATAAGCATGATGTGAGTTGAGGGCTGCCTTCGGCACCGGCCTGTCTCTCCCACGATTTTACGTAATGGAACCCGTCCCCAGGCTCTGACCCACAGGCTCTCACCCACACCCTACCCTGCTTCCTCTCACAGAGAGGTCGACGGTAGCTAAAGCACGGTTTCCCTCCAGTGTTGTTTCTCCCAGTTGGAACGCTAGCGATTAGCCTTCCATGCCAGAGTGGGGCCGCAGTGCTAGCTTCATGAAACAAGTGGGGAGTCGTGTCCTGCCTTCTGCCGGGGCCTGAATCTCACACGGAAAATGCTCTTTTGAACTCACTTGCAGTGCGCTCACGCATGCACACAGCAAAATGCGTCCACCCTCAGGCATGGCTCTTTCAGTCGAAGCAGGCATTCTCTACAGAGTTGTTCCTTTGAGTGAGGTGGTTGGCTTTAGGCCTGCAGGCACACCCGGGCCCCGGGTCCTAGCCTCATCATCAAGAGGTGTGTTGAAGCTGCCTCGCGCACCGGCCTGTTTCTCACTCCCTTTCACGTATGGGACCCTTTCCGCGGCGTCTCACGCAAGAACACGGTGAACGGACTCCAGCTTCAGGAACGGCAAAGTTAACCACAGCGCAGTAAGCCCGTAGCATTGATTCTTGGCGTTGGGAGCCTGGTAACTAGGCATCCAGGCACACAGGGTACAGCAGTGCTAATCTCCTAAACCAAGAGGTGAGTCGACAGCAGCCTTCCTTACACTCCTGCGTCTCACTCAGAGTTACATCTATGTTCCATTTCTCAAGCTTTCACAAAAAACACACAATTGATGAAGCTCACGCTCAAGAAGGGCGATCTTTGCTGAGGCAAGGGTTCTCTACAGTTTTGTTCCTTTGCGTTGGGTGGACGGCAGTTAGGACTCCACGCACACACGGGAGAGCCGATCTAGGGTTCCCGAAACAAGAGCTGAGTGGAGAGGGGCCTTCTGCCCATGCTTATTTCTCCCTCGGAATTCTGCTGGGACTCATTCCCCAGGTTTGCCCTCCAGCAGAGTGGAAAATGCTGCCACCCCGTGGAGAGGCGAATGAGCTGAAGCTGGGATTCTCTACAGGCTTCTTTGTGCCACGTCCGTGTGGAGCACTGAGCATTCCTCTGCACACGTGGAGCAGTAGTGTTAGCTTCGGGTACCAAGAGCTGGGTCAAGAGGTGCCTTCTGGCCCGGACTTCTTCTCCCTCGCTTGCACGGGAGGAAACCGTTCCCCAGGCTCTCACCCACGGTAGCCAGGAAACTGCTTCCTGCCTCACAGAGGTGGATGGTAGCTAAAGCGCGGTTTCTCCGTCGTATTGTTTTTCCAATAAGAGTGCCAGCGATTAGACTTCCATGCAAAAGTGGGGCCGCAGCGCTAGCTTCATGAAGCAAGCGGGGAGTCGTGTTCTGCCTTCTTCCGGGGCCTGAGCCTCACTTCGAAAATGCTCTCGGACTCCCTTGCAGTGCTCTCACGCATTCCCACAGCAAAATGCTTCCACCCTCGGGAACGGCTATTGGAGCTGAAGCGCGGATTCTCACCAGAGTTGTGGCTTCGAGTTAGGGGGTTGCCTCTAGGCCTGCACGCACACACGGGGCAACGGTACCAGCCTCGTAAACAACAGGTGGAGCTGACAGCTTCCTTCTGCACCGGCCTGTCTCTCCCTCGATTTTACGTATGGAACCCGGCCCCAGGCTCTCACCCATTGTGCAGCCTAAGCTGCTTCCTCCCACAGAGAGGTCTCAGGTAGCTAAAGCACGGTGTCTGTTCACTGTGGTTTCTTCGAGTTAGAACGCGAGCGATTAGACTTCCATGCAAAAGTGGGGCCTCGGTGCTAGCTTGAGGAAACAAGTGGGGAGTCGTGTGCTGCCCCTTGCAACGGCCTCAGGCTCCCCCGGAATTACGTTTGGGACTCCCTTGCACTGCTCTCACGCTCGCACAAAACAAAATGCTTACACCCTCAGGAGCGGCTGCTTAGCTGAAGCACGGATTCCCTACCGAGTTTTTCCTTCGAGTTAGGTGGCTGACTTTCAGCCTGCAGGCACACCCGGGGCAACGGTACCAGCCCCATAAGCATGATGTGAGTTGAGAGCTGCCTTCTGTCCGGCCTGTCTCTCCCTCGATTTTACGAAATGGAACCCTCCCCCAGGCTCTCACCCACAGTACACCCTAAACTGCTTCCTCGCACAGAGACGTCCACGGAAGCTAAAGCACGGTTTCTCTACAGTGTTGTTTCTCCCAGTTAGAGCGCTAGCTATTAGACGTGCATGCAAAAGTGGGGCCGCACTGCTAGCTCCACGGAACAAGTGGGGAGTCGTGTTCTGCCTACTGCCGGGGCCCGAGTCTCACACGGAAAACGGTTTTGGACTCACTTGCAGGGCGCTCACGCAGAGGCACACAGCAAAATGCTTCCAGCCACAGGAATGCCTATGTTCGCTGCAGCAGGAATTCTCTCTAGAGGTGTGCCTTCCACTTAGGTGGTTGGCTTTAGGCCTGCAGGCGCACACGGGGCAACGGTACTAGCCTCGTAAACAAGAGGGGAGCTGACAGCTTCCTTCTGCACCGGCCTGTCTCTCCCTCGAGTTTACGTGTGGAACCCGGCCCCAGGCTCTCACCCATTGTGCAGCCTAACATGCTTCCTCGCACAGAAAGGTCTAAGGTAGCTAAAGCACGGTGTGTGTACACCGTTTTTGCTTCGAGGCAGAACGCAAGGGATTGGACTTCCACGCAACAGTGGGGCCTCAGTGCTAGCCTGATGATACAAGTGGGGAGTCGAGTGCTGCCTCCTGCAGCAGCCTGAGGCTCCCTCGGAATTAGATGTGGGACGCCCTTGCAGTGCTCTCACGCACGCACACAACAAAATGCTTCCACCCTCAGAAGCGGCTGTTTTAGCTGAAGCACGCATTCTCTGCCGAGTTTTGCCTTCGAGTTAGGTGGCTGTCTTTGAGCCTGCAGGCACACCCGGGGCAACGGTACCAGCCCCATAACCATGATGTGAGTTGAGAGCTGCCTTCTGTACCGGCCTTGTCTCTCGCCCGATTTTACAAAATGGAACCCGTCCCCAGGCTCTCACCCACCGTACACCCTCCACTGCTTCCTCGCACAGGAGAGGTCGACGGGAGCCCAAGCACCGTTTCTCTACAGTGTTGTTTCTCCCAGTTAGAGCGCTAGCTATTAGACGTGCATGCAAAAGTGGGGCCGCACTGCTAGCTCCATGGAACAAGTGGGGAGTCGTGTTCTGCCTACTGCCGGGGCCCGAGTCTCACACGGAAAACGGTTTTGGACTCACTTGCAGGGCGCTCACGCAGAGGCACACAGCAAAATGCTTCCAGCCACCGGAATGCCTATGTTCGCTGCAGCAGGAATTCTCTCTAGAGGTGTTCCTTCCACTCAGGTGGTTGGCTTTAGGCCTGCAGGCGCACACGGGGCAACGGTACTAGCCTCGTAAACAGGAGGGGAGCTGACAGCTTCCTTCTGCACCGGCCTGTCTCTCCCTCGATTTTACGTGCGGAACCCGGCCCCAGGCTCTCAACCACAGTACACCCTAAACGGCTTCCTCCCACAGAGAGGCCGCGGGAGCTAAAGCACGGCTTCTGTACACTGTTGTTTCTTCGAGTTAGAACGCTAGCCTTTAGACTTCCATGCAAAGGTAGGGCCGCAGCGCTGGCTAGGACAAACACACGGGCAGTCGTGTTCTGCCTTCTGCTGGGGCCTGAGTCTCACTGACAAGAAGCTTTGGGCTCCCTTGCAGTGCTCTCATGCACGCACACCACAACATGCTTCCCCCCTCAGGAGCGGCTGTTTTAGCTGAAGCCCGGATTCTCTACCGAGTCTCTCCTTCGAGTTAGGCGGTTGTCTTTAAGCCTCCACGCACACCCGGGGCATCGGTACTAGCCCCATAAGCATGATGTGAGTTGAGGGCTGCCTTCGGCACCGGCCTGTCTCTCCCACGATTTTACGTAATGGAACCCGTCCCCAGGCTCTGACCCACAGGCTCTCACCCACACCCTACCCTGCTTCCTCTCACAGAGAGGTCGACGGTAGCTAAAGCACGGTTTCCCTCCAGTGTTGTTTCTCCCAGTTGGAACGCTAGCGATTAGCCTTCCATGCCAGAGTGGGGCCGCAGTGCTAGCTTCATGAAACAAGTGGGGAGTCGTGTCCTGCCTTCTGCCGGGGCCTGAATCTCACACGGAAAATGCTCTTTTGAACTCACTTGCAGTGCGCTCACGCATGCACACAGCAAAATGCGTCCACCCTCAGGCATGGCTCTTTCAGTCGAAGCAGGCATTCTCTACAGAGTTGTTCCTTTGAGTGAGGTGGTTGGCTTTAGGCCTGCAGGCACACCCGGGCCCCGGGTCCTAGCCTCATCATCAAGAGGTGTGTTGAAGCTGCCTCGCGCACCGGCCTGTTTCTCACTCCCTTTCACGTATGGGACCCTTTCCGCGGCGTCTCACGCAAGAACACGGTGAACGGACTCCAGCTTCAGGAACGGCAAAGTTAACCACAGCGCAGTAAGCCCGTAGCATTGATTCTTGGCGTTGGGAGCCTGGTAACTAGGCATCCAGGCACACAGGGTACAGCAGTGCTAATCTCCTAAACCAAGAGGTGAGTCGACAGCAGCCTTCCTTACACTCCTGCGTCTCACTCAGAGTTACATCTATGTTCCATTTCTCAAGCTTTCACAAAAAACACACAATTGATGAAGCTCACGCTCAAGAAGGGCGATCTTTGCTGAGGCAAGGGTTCTCTACAGTTTTGTTCCTTTGCGTTGGGTGGACGGCAGTTAGGACTCCACGCACACACGGGAGAGCCGATCTAGGGTTCCCGAAACAAGAGCTGAGTGGAGAGGGGCCTTCTGCCCATGCTTATTTCTCCCTCGGAATTCTGCTGGGACTCATTCCCCAGGTTTGCCCTCCAGCAGAGTGGAAAATGCTGCCACCCCGTGGAGAGGCGAATGAGCTGAAGCTGGGATTCTCTACAGGGTTGTTTGTGCCACGTCCGTGTGGAGCACTGAGCATTCCTCTGCACACGTGGAGCAGTAGTGTTAGCTTCGGGTACCAAGAGCTGGGTCAAGAGGTGCCTTCTGGCCCGGACTTCTTCTCCCTCGCTTGCACGGGAGGAAACCGTTCCCCAGGCTCTCACCCACGGTAGCCAGGAAACTGCTTCCTGCCTCACAGAGGTGGATGGTAGCTAAAGCGCGGTTTCTCCGTCGTATTGTTTTTCCAATAAGAGTGCCAGCGATTAGACTTCCATGCAAAAGTGGGGCCGCAGCGCTAGCTTCATGAAGCAAGCGGGGAGTCGTGTTCTGCCTTCTTCCGGGGCCTGAGCCTCACTTCGAAAATGCTCTCGGACTCCCTTGCAGTGCTCTCACGCATTCCCACAGCAAAATGCTTCCACCCTCGGGAACGGCTATTGGAGCTGAAGCGCGGATTCTCACCAGAGTTGTGGCTTCGAGTTAGGGGGTTGCCTCTAGGCCTGCACGCACACACGGGGCAACGGTACCAGCCTCGTAAACAACAGGTGGAGCTGACAGCTTCCTTCTGCACCGGCCTGTCTCTCCCTCGATTTTACGTATGGAACCCGGCCCCAGGCTCTCACCCATTGTGCAGCCTAAGCTGCTTCCTCCCACAGAGAGGTCTCAGGTAGCTAAAGCACGGTGTCTGTTCACTGTGGTTTCTTCGAGTTAGAACGCAAGCGATTAGACTTCCATGCAAAAGTGGGGCCTCGGTGCTAGCTTGAGGAAACAAGTGGGGAGTCGTGTGCTGCCCCTTGCAACGGCCTCAGGCTCCCCCGGAATTACGTTTGGGACTCCCTTGCACTGCTCTCACGCTCGCACAAAACAAAATGCTTACACCCTCAGGAGCGGCTGCTTAGCTGAAGCACGGATTCCCTACCGAGTTTTTCCTTCGAGTTAGGTGGCTGACTTTCAGCCTGCAGGCACACCCGGGGCAACGGTACCAGCCCCATAAGCATGATGTGAGTTGAGAGCTGCCTTCTGTCCGGCCTGTCTCTCCCTCGATTTTACGAAATGGAACCCTCCCCCAGGCTCTCACCCACAGTACACCCTAAACTGCTTCCTCGCACAGAGACGTCCACGGAAGCTAAAGCACGGTTTCTCTACAGTGTTGTTTCTCCCAGTTAGAGCGCTAGCTATTAGACGTGCATGCAAAAGTGGGGCCGCACTGCTAGCTCCACGGAACAAGTGGGGAGTCATGTTCTGCCTACTGCCGGGGCCCGAGTCTCACACGGAAAACGGTTTTGGACTCACTTGCAGGGCGCTCACGCAGAGGCACACAGCAAAATGCTTCCAGCCACAGGAATGCCTATGTTCGCTGCAGCAGGAATTCTCTCTAGAGGTGTGCCTTCCACTTAGGTGGTTGGCTTTAGGCCTGCAGGCGCACACGGGGCAACGGTACTAGCCTCGTAAACAAGAGGGGAGCTGACAGCTTCCTTCTGCACCGGCCTGTCTCTCCCTCGAGTTTACGTGTGGAACCCGGCCCCAGGCTCTCACCCATTGTGCAGCCTAACATGCTTCCTCGCACAGAAAGGTCTAAGGTAGCTAAAGCACGGTGTGTGTACACCGTTTTTGCTTCGAGGCAGAACGCAAGGGATTGGACTTCCACGCAACAGTGGGGCCTCAGTGCTAGCCTGATGATACAAGTGGGGAGTCGAGTGCTGCCTCCTGCAGCAGCCTGAGGCTCCCTCGGAATTAGATGTGGGTCGCCCTTGCAGTGCTCTCACGCACGCACACAACAAAATGCTTCCACCCTCAGAAGCGGCTGTTTTAGCTGAAGCACGCATTCTCTGCCGAGTTTTGCCTTCGAGTTAGGTGGCTGTCTTTGAGCCTGCAGGCACACCCGGGGCAACGGTACCAGCCCCATAACCATGATGTGAGTTGAGAGCTGCCTTCTGTACCGGCCTTGTCTCTCGCCCGATTTTACAAAATGGAACCCGTCCCCAGGCTCTCACCCACCGTACACCCTCCACTGCTTCCTCGCACAGGAGAGGTCGACGGGAGCCCAAGCACCGTTTCTCTACAGTGTTGTTTCTCCCAGTTAGAGCGCTAGCTATTAGACGTGCATGCAAAAGTGGGGCCGCACTGCTAGCTCCATGGAACAAGTGGGGAGTCGTGTTCTGCCTACTGCCGGGGCCCGAGTCTCACACGGAAAACGGTTTTGGACTCACTTGCAGGGCGCTCACGCAGAGGCACACAGCAAAATGCTTCCAGCCACCGGAATGCCTATGTTCGCTGCAGCAGGAATTCTCTCTAGAGGTGTTCCTTCCACTCAGGTGGTTGGCTTTAGGCCTGCAGGCGCACACGGGGCAACGGTACTAGCCTCGTAAACAGGAGGGGAGCTGACAGCTTCCTTCTGCACCGGCCTGTCTCTCCCTCGATTTTACGTGCGGAACCCGGCCCCAGGCTCTCAACCACAGTACACCCTAAACGGCTTCCTCCCACAGAGAGGCCGCGGGAGCTAAAGCACGGCTTCTGTACACTGTTGTTTCTTCGAGTTAGAACGCTAGCCTTTAGACTTCCATGCAAAGGTAGGGCCGCAGCGCTGGCTAGGACAAACACACGGGCAGTCGTGTTCTGCCTTCTGCTGGGGCCTGAGTCTCACTGACAAGAAGCTTTGGGCTCCCTTGCAGTGCTCTCATGCACGCACACCACAACATGCTTCCCCCCTCAGGAGCGGCTGTTTTAGCTGAAGCCCGGATTCTCTACCGAGTCTCTCCTTCGAGTTAGGCGGTTGTCTTTAAGCCTCCACGCACACCCGGGGCATCGGTACTAGCCCCATAAGCATGATGTGAGTTGAGGGCTGCCTTCGGCACCGGCCTGTCTCTCCCACGATTTTACGTAATGGAACCCGTCCCCAGGCTCTGACCCACAGGCTCTCACCCACACCCTACCCTGCTTCCTCTCACAGAGAGGTCGACGGTAGCTAAAGCACGGTTTCCCTCCAGTGTTGTTTCTCCCAGTTGGAACGCTAGCGATTAGCCTTCCATGCCAGAGTGGGGCCGCAGTGCTAGCTTCATGAAACAAGTGGGGAGTCGTGTCCTGCCTTCTGCCGGGGCCTGAATCTCACACGGAAAATGCTCTTTTGAACTCACTTGCAGTGCGCTCACGCATGCACACAGCAAAATGCGTCCACCCTCAGGCATGGCTCTTTCAGTCGAAGCAGGCATTCTCTACAGAGTTGTTCCTTTGAGTGAGGTGGTTGGCTTTAGGCCTGCAGGCACACCCGGGCCCCGGGTCCTAGCCTCATCATCAAGAGGTGTGTTGAAGCTGCCTCGCGCACCGGCCTGTTTCTCACTCCCTTTCACGTATGGGACCCTTTCCGCGGCGTCTCACGCAAGAACACGGTGAACGGACTCCAGCTTCAGGAACGGCAAAGTTAACCACAGCGCAGTAAGCCCGTAGCATTGATTCTTGGCGTTGGGAGCCTGGTAACTAGGCATCCAGGCACACAGGGTACAGCAGTGCTAATCTCCTAAACCAAGAGGTGAGTCGACAGCAGCCTTCCTTACACTCCTGCGTCTCACTCAGAGTTACATCTATGTTCCATTTCTCAAGCTTTCACAAAAAACACACAATTGATGAAGCTCACGCTCAAGAAGGGCGATCTTTGCTGAGGCAAGGGTTCTCTACAGTTTTGTTCCTTTGCGTTGGGTGGACGGCAGTTAGGACTCCACGCACACACGGGAGAGCCGATCTAGGGTTCCCGAAACAAGAGCTGAGTGGAGAGGGGCCTTCTGCCCATGCTTATTTCTCCCTCGGAATTCTGCTGGGACTCATTCCCCAGGTTTGCCCTCCAGCAGAGTGGAAAATGCTGCCACCCCGTGGAGAGGCGAATGAGCTGAAGCTGGGATTCTCTACAGGCTTGTTTGTGCCACGTCCGTGTGGAGCACTGAGCATTCCTCTGCACACGTGGAGCAGTAGTGTTAGCTTCGGGTACCAAGAGCTGGGTCAAGAGGTGCCTTCTGGCCCGGACTTCTTCTCCCTCGCTTGCACGGGAGGAAACCGTTCCCCAGGCTCTCACCCACGGTAGCCAGGAAACTGCTTCCTGCCTCACAGAGGTGGATGGTAGCTAAAGCGCGGTTTCTCCGTCGTATTGTTTTTCCAATAAGAGTGCCAGCGATTAGACTTCCATGCAAAAGTGGGGCCGCAGCGCTAGCTTCATGAAGCAAGCGGGGAGTCGTGTTCTGCCTTCTTCCGGGGCCTGAACCTCACTTCGAAAATGCTCTCGGACTCCCTTGCAGTGCTCTCACGCATTCCCACAGCAAAATGCTTCCACCCTCGGGAACGGCTATTGGAGCTGAAGCGCGGATTCTCACCAGAGTTGTGGCTTCGAGTTAGGGGGTTGCCTCTAGGCCTGCACGCACACACGGGGCAACGGTACCAGCCTCGTAAACAACAGGTGGAGCTGACAGCTTCCTTCTGCACCGGCCTGTCTCTCCCTCGATTTTACGTATGGAACCCGGCCCCAGGCTCTCACCCATTGTGCAGCCTAAGCTGCTTCCTCCCACAGAGAGGTCTCAGGTAGCTAAAGCACGGTGTCTGTTCACTGTGGTTTCTTCGAGTTAGAACGCGAGCGATTAGACTTCCATGCAAAAGTGGGGCCTCGGTGCTAGCTTGAGGAAACAAGTGGGGAGTCGTGTGCTGCCCCTTGCAACGGCCTCAGGCTCCCCCGGAATTACGTTTGGGACTCCCTTGCACTGCTCTCACGCTCGCACAAAACAAAATGCTTACACCCTCAGGAGCGGCTGCTTAGCTGAAGCACGGATTCCCTACCGAGTTTTTCCTTCGAGTTAGGTGGCTGACTTTCAGCCTGCAGGCACACCCGGGGCAACGGTACCAGCCCCATAAGCATGATGTGAGTTGAGAGCTGCCTTCTGTCCGGCCTGTCTCTCCCTCGATTTTACGAAATGGAACCCTCCCCCAGGCTCTCACCCACAGTACACCCTAAACTGCTTCCTCGCACAGAGACGTCCACGGAAGCTAAAGCACGGTTTCTCTACAGTGTTGTTTCTCCCAGTTAGAGCGCTAGCTATTAGACGTGCATGCAAAAGTGGGGCCGCACTGCTAGCTCCACGGAACAAGTGGGGAGTCGTGTTCTGCCTACTGCCGGGGCCCGAGTCTCACACGGAAAACGGTTTTGGACTCACTTGCAGGGCGCTCACGCAGAGGCACACAGCAAAATGCTTCCAGCCACAGGAATGCCTATGTTCGCTGCAGCAGGAATTCTCTCTAGAGGTGTGCCTTCCACTTAGGTGGTTGGCTTTAGGCCTGCAGGCGCACACGGGGCAACGGTACTAGCCTCGTAAACAAGAGGGGAGCTGACAGCTTCCTTCTGCACCGGCCTGTCTCTCCCTCGAGTTTACGTGTGGAACCCGGCCCCAGGCTCTCACCCATTGTGCAGCCTAACATGCTTCCTCGCACAGAAAGGTCTAAGGTAGCTAAAGCACGGTGTGTGTACACCGTTTTTGCTTCGAGGCAGAACGCAAGGGATTGGACTTCCACGCAACAGTGGGGCCTCAGTGCTAGCCTGATGATACAAGTGGGGAGTCGAGTGCTGCCTCCTGCAGCAGCCTGAGGCTCCCTCGGAATTAGATGTGGGACGCCCTTGCAGTGCTCTCACGCACGCACACAACAAAATGCTTCCACCCTCAGAAGCGGCTGTTTTAGCTGAAGCACGCATTCTCTGCCGAGTTTTGCCTTCGAGTTAGGTGGCTGTCTTTGAGCCTGCAGGCACACCCGGGGCAACGGTACCAGCCCCATAACCATGATGTGAGTTGAGAGCTGCCTTCTGTACCGGCCTTGTCTCTCGCCCGATTTTACAAAATGGAACCCGTCCCCAGGCTCTCACCCACCGTACACCCTCCACTGCTTCCTCGCACAGGAGAGGTCGACGGGAGCCCAAGCACCGTTTCTCTACAGTGTTGTTTCTCCCAGTTAGAGCGCTAGCTATTAGACGTGCATGCAAAAGTGGGGCCGCACTGCTAGCTCCATGGAACAAGTGGGGAGTCGTGTTCTGCCTACTGCCGGGGCCCGAGTCTCACACGGAAAACGGTTTTGGACTCACTTGCAGGGCGCTCACGCAGAGGCACACAGCAAAATGCTTCCAGCCACCGGAATGCCTATGTTCGCTGCAGCAGGAATTCTCTCTAGAGGTGTTCCTTCCACTCAGGTGGTTGGCTTTAGGCCTGCAGGCGCACACGGGGCAACGGTACTAGCCTCGTAAACAGGAGGGGAGCTGACAGCTTCCTTCTGCACCGGCCTGTCTCTCCCTCGATTTTACGTGCGGAACCCGGCCCCAGGCTCTCAACCACAGTACACCCTAAACGGCTTCCTCCCACAGAGAGGCCGCGGGAGCTAAAGCACGGCTTCTGTACACTGTTGTTTCTTCGAGTTAGAACGCTAGCCTTTAGACTTCCATGCAAAGGTAGGGCCGCAGCGCTGGCTAGGACAAACACACGGGCAGTCGTGTTCTGCCTTCTGCTGGGGCCTGAGTCTCACTGACAAGAAGCTTTGGGCTCCCTTGCAGTGCTCTCATGCACGCACACCACAACATGCTTCCCCCCTCAGGAGCGGCTGTTTTAGCTGAAGCCCGGATTCTCTACCGAGTCTCTCCTTCGAGTTAGGCGGTTGTCTTTAAGCCTCCACGCACACCCGGGGCATCGGTACTAGCCCCATAAGCATGATGTGAGTTGAGGGCTGCCTTCGGCACCGGCCTGTCTCTCCCACGATTTTACGTAATGGAACCCGTCCCCAGGCTCTGACCCACAGGCTCTCACCCACACCCTACCCTGCTTCCTCTCACAGAGAGGTCGACGGTAGCTAAAGCACGGTTTCCCTCCAGTGTTGTTTCTCCCAGTTGGAACGCTAGCGATTAGCCTTCCATGCCAGAGTGGGGCCGCAGTGCTAGCTTCATGAAACAAGTGGGGAGTCGTGTCCTGCCTTCTGCCGGGGCCTGAATCTCACACGGAAAATGCTCTTTTGAACTCACTTGCAGTGCGCTCACGCATGCACACAGCAAAATGCGTCCACCCTCAGGCATGGCTCTTTCAGTCGAAGCAGGCATTCTCTACAGAGTTGTTCCTTTGAGTGAGGTGGTTGGCTTTAGGCCTGCAGGCACACCCGGGCCCCGGGTCCTAGCCTCATCATCAAGAGGTGTGTTGAAGCTGCCTCGCGCACCGGCCTGTTTCTCACTCCCTTTCACGTATGGGACCCTTTCCGCGGCGTCTCACGCAAGAACACGGTGAACGGACTCCAGCTTCAGGAACGGCAAAGTTAACCACAGCGCAGTAAGCCCGTAGCATTGATTCTTGGCGTTGGGAGCCTGGTAACTAGGCATCCAGGCACACAGGGTACAGCAGTGCTAATCTCCTAAACCAAGAGGTGAGTCGACAGCAGCCTTCCTTACACTCCTGCGTCTCACTCAGAGTTACATCTATGTTCCATTTCTCAAGCTTTCACAAAAAACACACAATTGATGAAGCTCACGCTCAAGAAGGGCGATCTTTGCTGAGGCAAGGGTTCTCTACAGTTTTGTTCCTTTGCGTTGGGTGGACGGCAGTTAGGACTCCACGCACACACGGGAGAGCCGATCTAGGGTTCCCGAAACAAGAGCTGAGTGGAGAGGGGCCTTCTGCCCATGCTTATTTCTCCCTCGGAATTCTGCTGGGACTCATTCCCCAGGTTTGCCCTCCAGCAGAGTGGAAAATGCTGCCACCCCGTGGAGAGGCGAATGAGCTGAAGCTGGGATTCTCTACAGGCTTGTTTGTGCCACGTCCGTGTGGAGCACTGAGCATTCCTCTGCACACGTGGAGCAGTAGTGTTAGCTTCGGGTACCAAGAGCTGGGTCAAGAGGTGCCTTCTGGCCCGGACTTCTTCTCCCTCGCTTGCACGGGAGGAAACCGTTCCCCAGGCTCTCACCCACGGTAGCCAGGAAACTGCTTCCTGCCTCACAGAGGTGGATGGTAGCTAAAGCGCGGTTTCTCCGTCGTATTGTTTTTCCAATAAGAGTGCCAGCGATTAGACTTCCATGCAAAAGTGGGGCCGCAGCGCTAGCTTCATGAAGCAAGCGGGGAGTCGTGTTCTGCCTTCTTCCGGGGCCTGAGCCTCACTTCGAAAATGCTCTCGGACTCCCTTGCAGTGCTCTCACGCATTCCCACAGCAAAATGCTTCCACCCTCGGGAACGGCTATTGGAGCTGAAGCGCGGATTCTCACCAGAGTTGTGGCTTCGAGTTAGGGGGTTGCCTCTAGGCCTGCACGCACACACGGGGCAACGGTACCAGCCTCGTAAACAACAGGTGGAGCTGACAGCTTCCTTCTGCACCGGCCTGTCTCTCCCTCGATTTTACGTATGGAACCCGGCCCCAGGCTCTCACCCATTGTGCAGCCTAAGCTGCTTCCTCCCACAGAGAGGTCTCAGGTAGCTAAAGCACGGTGTCTGTTCACTGTGGTTTCTTCGAGTTAGAACGCGAGCGATTAGACTTCCATGCAAAAGTGGGGCCTCGGTGCTAGCTTGAGGAAACAAGTGGGGAGTCGTGTGCTGCCCCTTGCAACGGCCTCAGGCTCCCCCGGAATTACGTTTGGGACTCCCTTGCACTGCTCTCACGCTCGCACAAAACAAAATGCTTACACCCTCAGGAGCGGCTGCTTAGCTGAAGCACGGATTCCCTACCGAGTTTTTCCTTCGAGTTAGGTGGCTGACTTTCAGCCTGCAGGCACACCCGGGGCAACGGTACCAGCCCCATAAGCATGATGTGAGTTGAGAGCTGCCTTCTGTCCGGCCTGTCTCTCCCTCGATTTTACGAAATGGAACCCTCCCCCAGGCTCTCACCCACAGTACACCCTAAACTGCTTCCTCGCACAGAGACGTCCACGGAAGCTAAAGCACGGTTTCTCTACAGTGTTGTTTCTCCCAGTTAGAGCGCTAGCTATTAGACGTGCATGCAAAAGTGGGGCCGCACTGCTAGCTCCACGGAACAAGTGGGGAGTCGTGTTCTGCCTACTGCCGGGGCCCGAGTCTCACACGGAAAACGGTTTTGGACTCACTTGCAGGGCGCTCACGCAGAGGCACACAGCAAAATGCTTCCAGCCACAGGAATGCCTATGTTCGCTGCAGCAGGAATTCTCTCTAGAGGTGTGCCTTCCACTTAGGTGGTTGGCTTTAGGCCTGCAGGCGCACACGGGGCAACGGTACTAGCCTCGTAAACAAGAGGGGAGCTGACAGCTTCCTTCTGCACCGGCCTGTCTCTCCCTCGAGTTTACGTGTGGAACCCGGCCCCAGGCTCTCACCCATTGTGCAGCCTAACATGCTTCCTCGCACAGAAAGGTCTAAGGTAGCTAAAGCACGGTGTGTGTACACCGTTTTTGCTTCGAGGCAGAACGCAAGGGATTGGACTTCCACGCAACAGTGGGGCCTCAGTGCTAGCCTGATGATACAAGTGGGGAGTCGAGTGCTGCCTCCTGCAGCAGCCTGAGGCTCCCTCGGAATTAGATGTGGGTCGCCCTTGCAGTGCTCTCACGCACGCACACAACAAAATGCTTCCACCCTCAGAAGCGGCTGTTTTAGCTGAAGCACGCATTCTCTGCCGAGTTTTGCCTTCGAGTTAGGTGGCTGTCTTTGAGCCTGCAGGCACACCCGGGGCAACGGTACCAGCCCCATAACCATGATGTGAGTTGAGAGCTGCCTTCTGTACCGGCCTTGTCTCTCGCCCGATTTTACAAAATGGAACCCGTCCCCAGGCTCTCACCCACCGTACACCCTCCACTGCTTCCTCGCACAGGAGAGGTCGACGGGAGCCCAAGCACCGTTTCTCTACAGTGTTGTTTCTCCCAGTTAGAGCGCTAGCTATTAGACGTGCATGCAAAAGTGGGGCCGCACTGCTAGCTCCATGGAACAAGTGGGGAGTCGTGTTCTGCCTACTGCCGGGGCCCGAGTCTCACACGGAAAACGGTTTTGGACTCACTTGCAGGGCGCTCACGCAGAGGCACACAGCAAAATGCTTCCAGCCACCGGAATGCCTATGTTCGCTGCAGCAGGAATTCTCTCTAGAGGTGTTCCTTCCACTCAGGTGGTTGGCTTTAGGCCTGCAGGCGCACACGGGGCAACGGTACTAGCCTCGTAAACAGGAGGGGAGCTGACAGCTTCCTTCTGCACCGGCCTGTCTCTCCCTCGATTTTACGTGCGGAACCCGGCCCCAGGCTCTCAACCACAGTACACCCTAAACGGCTTCCTCCCACAGAGAGGCCGCGGGAGCTAAAGCACGGCTTCTGTACACTGTTGTTTCTTCGAGTTAGAACGCTAGCCTTTAGACTTCCATGCAAAGGTAGGGCCGCAGCGCTGGCTAGGACAAACACACGGGCAGTCGTGTTCTGCCTTCTGCTGGGGCCTGAGTCTCACTGACAAGAAGCTTTGGGCTCCCTTGCAGTGCTCTCATGCACGCACACCACAACATGCTTCCCCCCTCAGGAGCGGCTGTTTTAGCTGAAGCCCGGATTCTCTACCGAGTCTCTCCTTCGAGTTAGGCGGTTGTCTTTAAGCCTCCACGCACACCCGGGGCATCGGTACTAGCCCCATAAGCATGATGTGAGTTGAGGGCTGCCTTCGGCACCGGCCTGTCTCTCCCACGATTTTACGTAATGGAACCCGTCCCCAGGCTCTGACCCACAGGCTCTCACCCACACCCTACCCTGCTTCCTCTCACAGAGAGGTCGACGGTAGCTAAAGCACGGTTTCCCTCCAGTGTTGTTTCTCCCAGTTGGAACGCTAGCGATTAGCCTTCCATGCCAGAGTGGGGCCGCAGTGCTAGCTTCATGAAACAAGTGGGGAGTCGTGTCCTGCCTTCTGCCGGGGCCTGAATCTCACACGGAAAATGCTCTTTTGAACTCACTTGCAGTGCGCTCACGCATGCACACAGCAAAATGCGTCCACCCTCAGGCATGGCTCTTTCAGTCGAAGCAGGCATTCTCTACAGAGTTGTTCCTTTGAGTGAGGTGGTTGGCTTTAGGCCTGCAGGCACACCCGGGCCCCGGGTCCTAGCCTCATCATCAAGAGGTGTGTTGAAGCTGCCTCGCGCACCGGCCTGTTTCTCACTCCCTTTCACGTATGGGACCCTTTCCGCGGCGTCTCACGCAAGAACACGGTGAACGGACTCCAGCTTCAGGAACGGCAAAGTTAACCACAGCGCAGTAAGCCCGTAGCATTGATTCTTGGCGTTGGGAGCCTGGTAACTAGGCATCCAGGCACACAGGGTACAGCAGTGCTAATCTCCTAAACCAAGAGGTGAGTCGACAGCAGCCTTCCTTACACTCCTGCGTCTCACTCAGAGTTACATCTATGTTCCATTTCTCAAGCTTTCACAAAAAACACACAATTGATGAAGCTCACGCTCAAGAAGGGCGATCTTTGCTGAGGCAAGGGTTCTCTACAGTTTTGTTCCTTTGCGTTGGGTGGACGGCAGTTAGGACTCCACGCACACACGGGAGAGCCGATCTAGGGTTCCCGAAACAAGAGCTGAGTGGAGAGGGGCCTTCTGCCCATGCTTATTTCTCCCTCGGAATTCTGCTGGGACTCATTCCCCAGGTTTGCCCTCCAGCAGAGTGGAAAATGCTGCCACCCCGTGGAGAGGCGAATGAGCTGAAGCTGGGATTCTCTACAGGCTTCTTTGTGCCACGTCCGTGTGGAGCACTGAGCATTCCTCTGCACACGTGGAGCAGTAGTGTTAGCTTCGGGTACCAAGAGCTGGGTCAAGAGGTGCCTTCTGGCCCGGACTTCTTCTCCCTCGCTTGCACGGGAGGAAACCGTTCCCCAGGCTCTCACCCACGGTAGCCAGGAAACTGCTTCCTGCCTCACAGAGGTGGATGGTAGCTAAAGCGCGGTTTCTCCGTCGTATTGTTTTTCCAATAAGAGTGCCAGCGATTAGACTTCCATGCAAAAGTGGGGCCGCAGCGCTAGCTTCATGAAGCAAGCGGGGAGTCGTGTTCTGCCTTCTTCCGGGGCCTGAGCCTCACTTCGAAAATGCTCTCGGACTCCCTTGCAGTGCTCTCACGCATTCCCACAGCAAAATGCTTCCACCCTCGGGAACGGCTATTGGAGCTGAAGCGCGGATTCTCACCAGAGTTGTGGCTTCGAGTTAGGGGGTTGCCTCTAGGCCTGCACGCACACACGGGGCAACGGTACCAGCCTCGTAAACAACAGGTGGAGCTGACAGCTTCCTTCTGCACCGGCCTGTCTCTCCCTCGATTTTACGTATGGAACCCGGCCCCAGGCTCTCACCCATTGTGCAGCCTAAGCTGCTTCCTCCCACAGAGAGGTCTCAGGTAGCTAAAGCACGGTGTCTGTTCACTGTGGTTTCTTCGAGTTAGAACGCGAGCGATTAGACTTCCATGCAAAAGTGGGGCCTCGGTGCTAGCTTGAGGAAACAAGTGGGGAGTCGTGTGCTGCCCCTTGCAACGGCCTCAGGCTCCCCCGGAATTACGTTTGGGACTCCCTTGCACTGCTCTCACGCTCGCACAAAACAAAATGCTTACACCCTCAGGAGCGGCTGCTTAGCTGAAGCACGGATTCCCTACCGAGTTTTTCCTTCGAGTTAGGTGGCTGACTTTCAGCCTGCAGGCACACCCGGGGCAACGGTACCAGCCCCATAAGCATGATGTGAGTTGAGAGCTGCCTTCTGTCCGGCCTGTCTCTCCCTCGATTTTACGAAATGGAACCCTCCCCCAGGCTCTCACCCACAGTACACCCTAAACTGCTTCCTCGCACAGAGACGTCCACGGAAGCTAAAGCACGGTTTCTCTACAGTGTTGTTTCTCCCAGTTAGAGCGCTATCTATTAGACGTGCATGCAAAAGTGGGGCCGCACTGCTAGCTCCACGGAACAAGTGGGGAGTCGTGTTCTGCCTACTGCCGGGGCCCGAGTCTCACACGGAAAACGGTTTTGGACTCACTTGCAGGGCGCTCACGCAGAGGCACACAGCAAAATGCTTCCAGCCACCGGAATGCCTATGTTCGCTGCAGCAGGAATTCTCTCTAGAGGTGTTCCTTCCACTCAGGTGGTTGGCTTTAGGCCTGCAGGCGCACACGGGGCAACGGTACTAGCCTCGTAAACAGGAGGGGAGCTGACAGCTTCCTTCTGCACCGGCCTGTCTCTCCCTCGATTTTACGTGCGGAACCCGGCCCCAGGCTCTCAACCACAGTACACCCTAAACGGCTTCCTCCCACAGAGAGGCCGCGGGAGCTAAAGCACGGCTTCTGTACACTGTTGTTTCTTCGAGTTAGAACGCTAGCCTTTAGACTTCCATGCAAAGGTAGGGCCGCAGCGCTGGCTAGGACAAACACACGGGCAGTCGTGTTCTGCCTTCTGCTGGGGCCTGAGTCTCACTGACAAGAAGCTTTGGGCTCCCTTGCAGTGCTCTCATGCACGCACACCACAACATGCTTCCCCCCTCAGGAGCGGCTGTTTTAGCTGAAGCCCGGATTCTCTACCGAGTCTCTCCTTCGAGTTAGGCGGTTGTCTTTAAGCCTCCACGCACACCCGGGGCATCGGTACTAGCCCCATAAGCATGATGTGAGTTGAGGGCTGCCTTCGGCACCGGCCTGTCTCTCCCACGATTTTACGTAATGGAACCCGTCCCCAGGCTCTGACCCACAGGCTCTCACCCACACCCTACCCTGCTTCCTCTCACAGAGAGGTCGACGGTAGCTAAAGCACGGTTTCCCTCCAGTGTTGTTTCTCCCAGTTGGAACGCTAGCGATTAGCCTTCCATGCCAGAGTGGGGCCGCAGTGCTAGCTTCATGAAACAAGTGGGGAGTCGTGTCCTGCCTTCTGCCGGGGCCTGAATCTCACACGGAAAATGCTCTTTTGAACTCACTTGCAGTGCGCTCACGCATGCACACAGCAAAATGCGTCCACCCTCAGGCATGGCTCTTTCAGTCGAAGCAGGCATTCTCTACAGAGTTGTTCCTTTGAGTGAGGTGGTTGGCTTTAGGCCTGCAGGCACACCCGGGCCCCGGGTCCTAGCCTCATCATCAAGAGGTGTGTTGAAGCTGCCTCGCGCACCGGCCTGTTTCTCACTCCCTTTCACGTATGGGACCCTTTCCGCGGCGTCTCACGCAAGAACACGGTGAACGGACTCCAGCTTCAGGAACGGCAAAGTTAACCACAGCGCAGTAAGCCCGTAGCATTGATTCTTGGCGTTGGGAGCCTGGTAACTAGGCATCCAGGCACACAGGGTACAGCAGTGCTAATCTCCTAAACCAAGAGGTGAGTCGACAGCAGCCTTCCTTACACTCCTGCGTCTCACTCAGAGTTACATCTATGTTCCATTTCTCAAGCTTTCACAAAAAACACACAATTGATGAAGCTCACGCTCAAGAAGGGCGATCTTTGCTGAGGCAAGGGTTCTCTACAGTTTTGTTCCTTTGCGTTGGGTGGACGGCAGTTAGGACTCCACGCACACACGGGAGAGCCGATCTAGGGTTCCCGAAACAAGAGCTGAGTGGAGAGGGGCCTTCTGCCCATGCTTATTTCTCCCTCGGAATTCTGCTGGGACTCATTCCCCAGGTTTGCCCTCCAGCAGAGTGGAAAATGCTGCCACCCCGTGGAGAGGCGAATGAGCTGAAGCTGGGATTCTCTACAGGCTTCTTTGTGCCACGTCCGTGTGGAGCACTGAGCATTCCTCTGCACACGTGGAGCAGTAGTGTTAGCTTCGGGTACCAAGAGCTGGGTCAAGAGGTGCCTTCTGGCCCGGACTTCTTCTCCCTCGCTTGCACGGGAGGAAACCGTTCCCCAGGCTCTCACCCACGGTAGCCAGGAAACTGCTTCCTGCCTCACAGAGGTGGATGGTAGCTAAAGCGCGGTTTCTCCGTCGTATTGTTTTTCCAATAAGAGTGCCAGCGATTAGACTTCCATGCAAAAGTGGGGCCGCAGCGCTAGCTTCATGAAGCAAGCGGGGAGTCGTGTTCTGCCTTCTTCCGGGGCCTGAGCCTCACTTCGAAAATGCTCTCGGACTCCCTTGCAGTGCTCTCACGCATTCCCACAGCAAAATGCTTCCACCCTCGGGAACGGCTATTGGAGCTGAAGCGCGGATTCTCACCAGAGTTGTGGCTTCGAGTTAGGGGGTTGCCTCTAGGCCTGCACGCACACACGGGGCAACGGTACCAGCCTCGTAAACAACAGGTGGAGCTGACAGCTTCCTTCTGCACCGGCCTGTCTCTCCCTCGATTTTACGTATGGAACCCGGCCCCAGGCTCTCACCCATTGTGCAGCCTAAGCTGCTTCCTCCCACAGAGAGGTCTCAGGTAGCTAAAGCACGGTGTCTGTTCACTGTGGTTTCTTCGAGTTAGAACGCGAGCGATTAGACTTCCATGCAAAAGTGGGGCCTCGGTGCTAGCTTGAGGAAACAAGTGGGGAGTCGTGTGCTGCCCCTTGCAACGGCCTCAGGCTCCCCCGGAATTACGTTTGGGACTCCCTTGCACTGCTCTCACGCTCGCACAAAACAAAATGCTTACACCCTCAGGAGCGGCTGCTTAGCTGAAGCACGGATTCCCTACCGAGTTTTTCCTTCGAGTTAGGTGGCTGACTTTCAGCCTGCAGGCACACCCGGGGCAACGGTACCAGCCCCATAAGCATGATGTGAGTTGAGAGCTGCCTTCTGTCCGGCCTGTCTCTCCCTCGATTTTACGAAATGGAACCCTCCCCCAGGCTCTCACCCACAGTACACCCTAAACTGCTTCCTCGCACAGAGACGTCCACGGAAGCTAAAGCACGGTTTCTCTACAGTGTTGTTTCTCCCAGTTAGAGCGCTAGCTATTAGACGTGCATGCAAAAGTGGGGCCGCACTGCTAGCTCCACGGAACAAGTGGGGAGTCGTGTTCTGCCTACTGCCGGGGCCCGAGTCTCACACGGAAAACGGTTTTGGACTCACTTGCAGGGCGCTCACGCAGAGGCACACAGCAAAATGCTTCCAGCCACAGGAATGCCTATGTTCGCTGCAGCAGGAATTCTCTCTAGAGGTGTGCCTTCCACTTAGGTGGTTGGCTTTAGGCCTGCAGGCGCACACGGGGCAACGGTACTAGCCTCGTAAACAAGAGGGGAGCTGACAGCTTCCTTCTGCACCGGCCTGTCTCTCCCTCGAGTTTACGTGTGGAACCCGGCCCCAGGCTCTCACCCATTGTGCAGCCTAACATGCTTCCTCGCACAGAAAGGTCTAAGGTAGCTAAAGCACGGTGTGTGTACACCGTTTTTGCTTCGAGGCAGAACGCAAGGGATTGGACTTCCACGCAACAGTGGGGCCTCAGTGCTAGCCTGATGATACAAGTGGGGAGTCGAGTGCTGCCTCCTGCAGCAGCCTGAGGCTCCCTCGGAATTAGATGTGGGACGCCCTTGCAGTGCTCTCACGCACGCACACAACAAAATGCTTCCACCCTCAGAAGCGGCTGTTTTAGCTGAAGCACGCATTCTCTGCCGAGTTTTGCCTTCGAGTTAGGTGGCTGTCTTTGAGCCTGCAGGCACACCCGGGGCAACGGTACCAGCCCCATAACCATGATGTGAGTTGAGAGCTGCCTTCTGTACCGGCCTTGTCTCTCGCCCGATTTTACAAAATGGAACCCGTCCCCAGGCTCTCACCCACCGTACACCCTCCACTGCTTCCTCGCACAGGAGAGGTCGACGGGAGCCCAAGCACCGTTTCTCTACAGTGTTGTTTCTCCCAGTTAGAGCGCTAGCTATTAGACGTGCATGCAAAAGTGGGGCCGCACTGCTAGCTCCATGGAACAAGTGGGGAGTCGTGTTCTGCCTACTGCCGGGGCCCGAGTCTCACACGGAAAACGGTTTTGGACTCACTTGCAGGGCGCTCACGCAGAGGCACACAGCAAAATGCTTCCAGCCACCGGAATGCCTATGTTCGCTGCAGCAGGAATTCTCTCTAGAGGTGTTCCTTCCACTCAGGTGGTTGGCTTTAGGCCTGCAGGCGCACACGGGGCAACGGTACTAGCCTCGTAAACAGGAGGGGAGCTGACAGCTTCCTTCTGCACCGGCCTGTCTCTCCCTCGATTTTACGTGCGGAACCCGGCCCCAGGCTCTCAACCACAGTACACCCTAAACGGCTTCCTCCCACAGAGAGGCCGCGGGAGCTAAAGCACGGCTTCTGTACACTGTTGTTTCTTCGAGTTAGAACGCTAGCCTTTAGACTTCCATGCAAAGGTAGGGCCGCAGCGCTGGCTAGGACAAACACACGGGCAGTCGTGTTCTGCCTTCTGCTGGGGCCTGAGTCTCACTGACAAGAAGCTTTGGGCTCCCTTGCAGTGCTCTCATGCACGCACACCACAACATGCTTCCCCCCTCAGGAGCGGCTGTTTTAGCTGAAGCCCGGATTCTCTACCGAGTCTCTCCTTCGAGTTAGGCGGTTGTCTTTAAGCCTCCACGCACACCCGGGGCATCGGTACTAGCCCCATAAGCATGATGTGAGTTGAGGGCTGCCTTCGGCACCGGCCTGTCTCTCCCACGATTTTACGTAATGGAACCCGTCCCCAGGCTCTGACCCACAGGCTCTCACCCACACCCTACCCTGCTTCCTCTCACAGAGAGGTCGACGGTAGCTAAAGCACGGTTTCCCTCCAGTGTTGTTTCTCCCAGTTGGAACGCTAGCGATTAGCCTTCCATGCCAGAGTGGGGCCGCAGTGCTAGCTTCATGAAACAAGTGGGGAGTCGTGTCCTGCCTTCTGCCGGGGCCTGAATCTCACACGGAAAATGCTCTTTTGAACTCACTTGCAGTGCGCTCACGCATGCACACAGCAAAATGCGTCCACCCTCAGGCATGGCTCTTTCAGTCGAAGCAGGCATTCTCTACAGAGTTGTTCCTTTGAGTGAGGTGGTTGGCTTTAGGCCTGCAGGCACACCCGGGCCCCGGGTCCTAGCCTCATCATCAAGAGGTGTGTTGAAGCTGCCTCGCGCACCGGCCTGTTTCTCACTCCCTTTCACGTATGGGACCCTTTCCGCGGCGTCTCACGCAAGAACACGGTGAACGGACTCCAGCTTCAGGAACGGCAAAGTTAACCACAGCGCAGTAAGCCCGTAGCATTGATTCTTGGCGTTGGGAGCCTGGTAACTAGGCATCCAGGCACACAGGGTACAGCAGTGCTAATCTCCTAAACCAAGAGGTGAGTCGACAGCAGCCTTCCTTACACTCCTGCGTCTCACTCAGAGTTACATCTATGTTCCATTTCTCAAGCTTTCACAAAAAACACACAATTGATGAAGCTCACGCTCAAGAAGGGCGATCTTTGCTGAGGCAAGGGTTCTCTACAGTTTTGTTCCTTTGCGTTGGGTGGACGGCAGTTAGGACTCCACGCACACACGGGAGAGCCGATCTAGGGTTCCCGAAACAAGAGCTGAGTGGAGAGGGGCCTTCTGCCCATGCTTATTTCTCCCTCGGAATTCTGCTGGGACTCATTCCCCAGGTTTGCCCTCCAGCAGAGTGGAAAATGCTGCCACCCCGTGGAGAGGCGAATGAGCTGAAGCTGGGATTCTCTACAGGGTTGTTTGTGCCACGTCCGTGTGGAGCACTGAGCATTCCTCTGCACACGTGGAGCAGTAGTGTTAGCTTCGGGTACCAAGAGCTGGGTCAAGAGGTGCCTTCTGGCCCGGACTTCTTCTCCCTCGCTTGCACGGGAGGAAACCGTTCCCCAGGCTCTCACCCACGGTAGCCAGGAAACTGCTTCCTGCCTCACAGAGGTGGATGGTAGCTAAAGCGCGGTTTCTCCGTCGTATTGTTTTTCCAATAAGAGTGCCAGCGATTAGACTTCCATGCAAAAGTGGGGCCGCAGCGCTAGCTTCATGAAGCAAGCGGGGAGTCGTGTTCTGCCTTCTTCCGGGGCCTGAGCCTCACTTCGAAAATGCTCTCGGACTCCCTTGCAGTGCTCTCACGCATTCCCACAGCAAAATGCTTCCACCCTCGGGAACGGCTATTGGAGCTGAAGCGCGGATTCTCACCAGAGTTGTGGCTTCGAGTTAGGGGGTTGCCTCTAGGCCTGCACGCACACACGGGGCAACGGTACCAGCCTCGTAAACAACAGGTGGAGCTGACAGCTTCCTTCTGCACCGGCCTGTCTCTCCCTCGATTTTACGTATGGAACCCGGCCCCAGGCTCTCACCCATTGTGCAGCCTAAGCTGCTTCCTCCCACAGAGAGGTCTCAGGTAGCTAAAGCACGGTGTCTGTTCACTGTGGTTTCTTCGAGTTAGAACGCAAGCGATTAGACTTCCATGCAAAAGTGGGGCCTCGGTGCTAGCTTGAGGAAACAAGTGGGGAGTCGTGTGCTGCCCCTTGCAACGGCCTCAGGCTCCCCCGGAATTACGTTTGGGACTCCCTTGCACTGCTCTCACGCTCGCACAAAACAAAATGCTTACACCCTCAGGAGCGGCTGCTTAGCTGAAGCACGGATTCCCTACCGAGTTTTTCCTTCGAGTTAGGTGGCTGACTTTCAGCCTGCAGGCACACCCGGGGCAACGGTACCAGCCCCATAAGCATGATGTGAGTTGAGAGCTGCCTTCTGTCCGGCCTGTCTCTCCCTCGATTTTACGAAATGGAACCCTCCCCCAGGCTCTCACCCACAGTACACCCTAAACTGCTTCCTCGCACAGAGACGTCCACGGAAGCTAAAGCACGGTTTCTCTACAGTGTTGTTTCTCCCAGTTAGAGCGCTAGCTATTAGACGTGCATGCAAAAGTGGGGCCGCACTGCTAGCTCCACGGAACAAGTGGGGAGTCATGTTCTGCCTACTGCCGGGGCCCGAGTCTCACACGGAAAACGGTTTTGGACTCACTTGCAGGGCGCTCACGCAGAGGCACACAGCAAAATGCTTCCAGCCACAGGAATGCCTATGTTCGCTGCAGCAGGAATTCTCTCTAGAGGTGTGCCTTCCACTTAGGTGGTTGGCTTTAGGCCTGCAGGCGCACACGGGGCAACGGTACTAGCCTCGTAAACAAGAGGGGAGCTGACAGCTTCCTTCTGCACCGGCCTGTCTCTCCCTCGAGTTTACGTGTGGAACCCGGCCCCAGGCTCTCACCCATTGTGCAGCCTAACATGCTTCCTCGCACAGAAAGGTCTAAGGTAGCTAAAGCACGGTGTGTGTACACCGTTTTTGCTTCGAGGCAGAACGCAAGGGATTGGACTTCCACGCAACAGTGGGGCCTCAGTGCTAGCCTGATGATACAAGTGGGGAGTCGAGTGCTGCCTCCTGCAGCAGCCTGAGGCTCCCTCGGAATTAGATGTGGGTCGCCCTTGCAGTGCTCTCACGCACGCACACAACAAAATGCTTCCACCCTCAGAAGCGGCTGTTTTAGCTGAAGCACGCATTCTCTGCCGAGTTTTGCCTTCGAGTTAGGTGGCTGTCTTTGAGCCTGCAGGCACACCCGGGGCAACGGTACCAGCCCCATAACCATGATGTGAGTTGAGAGCTGCCTTCTGTACCGGCCTTGTCTCTCGCCCGATTTTACAAAATGGAACCCGTCCCCAGGCTCTCACCCACCGTACACCCTCCACTGCTTCCTCGCACAGGAGAGGTCGACGGGAGCCCAAGCACCGTTTCTCTACAGTGTTGTTTCTCCCAGTTAGAGCGCTAGCTATTAGACGTGCATGCAAAAGTGGGGCCGCACTGCTAGCTCCATGGAACAAGTGGGGAGTCGTGTTCTGCCTACTGCCGGGGCCCGAGTCTCACACGGAAAACGGTTTTGGACTCACTTGCAGGGCGCTCACGCAGAGGCACACAGCAAAATGCTTCCAGCCACCGGAATGCCTATGTTCGCTGCAGCAGGAATTCTCTCTAGAGGTGTTCCTTCCACTCAGGTGGTTGGCTTTAGGCCTGCAGGCGCACACGGGGCAACGGTACTAGCCTCGTAAACAGGAGGGGAGCTGACAGCTTCCTTCTGCACCGGCCTGTCTCTCCCTCGATTTTACGTGCGGAACCCGGCCCCAGGCTCTCAACCACAGTACACCCTAAACGGCTTCCTCCCACAGAGAGGCCGCGGGAGCTAAAGCACGGCTTCTGTACACTGTTGTTTCTTCGAGTTAGAACGCTAGCCTTTAGACTTCCATGCAAAGGTAGGGCCGCAGCGCTGGCTAGGACAAACACACGGGCAGTCGTGTTCTGCCTTCTGCTGGGGCCTGAGTCTCACTGACAAGAAGCTTTGGGCTCCCTTGCAGTGCTCTCATGCACGCACACCACAACATGCTTCCCCCCTCAGGAGCGGCTGTTTTAGCTGAAGCCCGGATTCTCTACCGAGTCTCTCCTTCGAGTTAGGCGGTTGTCTTTAAGCCTCCACGCACACCCGGGGCATCGGTACTAGCCCCATAAGCATGATGTGAGTTGAGGGCTGCCTTCGGCACCGGCCTGTCTCTCCCACGATTTTACGTAATGGAACCCGTCCCCAGGCTCTGACCCACAGGCTCTCACCCACACCCTACCCTGCTTCCTCTCACAGAGAGGTCGACGGTAGCTAAAGCACGGTTTCCCTCCAGTGTTGTTTCTCCCAGTTGGAACGCTAGCGATTAGCCTTCCATGCCAGAGTGGGGCCGCAGTGCTAGCTTCATGAAACAAGTGGGGAGTCGTGTCCTGCCTTCTGCCGGGGCCTGAATCTCACACGGAAAATGCTCTTTTGAACTCACTTGCAGTGCGCTCACGCATGCACACAGCAAAATGCGTCCACCCTCAGGCATGGCTCTTTCAGTCGAAGCAGGCATTCTCTACAGAGTTGTTCCTTTGAGTGAGGTGGTTGGCTTTAGGCCTGCAGGCACACCCGGGCCCCGGGTCCTAGCCTCATCATCAAGAGGTGTGTTGAAGCTGCCTCGCGCACCGGCCTGTTTCTCACTCCCTTTCACGTATGGGACCCTTTCCGCGGCGTCTCACGCAAGAACACGGTGAACGGACTCCAGCTTCAGGAACGGCAAAGTTAACCACAGCGCAGTAAGCCCGTAGCATTGATTCTTGGCGTTGGGAGCCTGGTAACTAGGCATCCAGGCACACAGGGTACAGCAGTGCTAATCTCCTAAACCAAGAGGTGAGTCGACAGCAGCCTTCCTTACACTCCTGCGTCTCACTCAGAGTTACATCTATGTTCCATTTCTCAAGCTTTCACAAAAAACACACAATTGATGAAGCTCACGCTCAAGAAGGGCGATCTTTGCTGAGGCAAGGGTTCTCTACAGTTTTGTTCCTTTGCGTTGGGTGGACGGCAGTTAGGACTCCACGCACACACGGGAGAGCCGATCTAGGGTTCCCGAAACAAGAGCTGAGTGGAGAGGGGCCTTCTGCCCATGCTTATTTCTCCCTCGGAATTCTGCTGGGACTCATTCCCCAGGTTTGCCCTCCAGCAGAGTGGAAAATGCTGCCACCCCGTGGAGAGGCGAATGAGCTGAAGCTGGGATTCTCTACAGGCTTGTTTGTGCCACGTCCGTGTGGAGCACTGAGCATTCCTCTGCACACGTGGAGCAGTAGTGTTAGCTTCGGGTACCAAGAGCTGGGTCAAGAGGTGCCTTCTGGCCCGGACTTCTTCTCCCTCGCTTGCACGGGAGGAAACCGTTCCCCAGGCTCTCACCCACGGTAGCCAGGAAACTGCTTCCTGCCTCACAGAGGTGGATGGTAGCTAAAGCGCGGTTTCTCCGTCGTATTGTTTTTCCAATAAGAGTGCCAGCGATTAGACTTCCATGCAAAAGTGGGGCCGCAGCGCTAGCTTCATGAAGCAAGCGGGGAGTCGTGTTCTGCCTTCTTCCGGGGCCTGAGCCTCACTTCGAAAATGCTCTCGGACTCCCTTGCAGTGCTCTCACGCATTCCCACAGCAAAATGCTTCCACCCTCGGGAACGGCTATTGGAGCTGAAGCGCGGATTCTCACCAGAGTTGTGGCTTCGAGTTAGGGGGTTGCCTCTAGGCCTGCACGCACACACGGGGCAACGGTACCAGCCTCGTAAACAACAGGTGGAGCTGACAGCTTCCTTCTGCACCGGCCTGTCTCTCCCTCGATTTTACGTATGGAACCCGGCCCCAGGCTCTCACCCATTGTGCAGCCTAAGCTGCTTCCTCCCACAGAGAGGTCTCAGGTAGCTAAAGCACGGTGTCTGTTCACTGTGGTTTCTTCGAGTTAGAACGCAAGCGATTAGACTTCCATGCAAAAGTGGGGCCTCGGTGCTAGCTTGAGGAAACAAGTGGGGAGTCGTGTGCTGCCCCTTGCAACGGCCTCAGGCTCCCCCGGAATTACGTTTGGGACTCCCTTGCACTGCTCTCACGCTCGCACAAAACAAAATGCTTACACCCTCAGGAGCGGCTGCTTAGCTGAAGCACGGATTCCCTACCGAGTTTTTCCTTCGAGTTAGGTGGCTGACTTTCAGCCTGCAGGCACACCCGGGGCAACGGTACCAGCCCCATAAGCATGATGTGAGTTGAGAGCTGCCTTCTGTCCGGCCTGTCTCTCCCTCGATTTTACGAAATGGAACCCTCCCCCAGGCTCTCACCCACAGTACACCCTAAACTGCTTCCTCGCACAGAGACGTCCACGGAAGCTAAAGCACGGTTTCTCTACAGTGTTGTTTCTCCCAGTTAGAGCGCTAGCTATTAGACGTGCATGCAAAAGTGGGGCCGCACTGCTAGCTCCACGGAACAAGTGGGGAGTCGTGTTCTGCCTACTGCCGGGGCCCGAGTCTCACACGGAAAACGGTTTTGGACTCACTTGCAGGGCGCTCACGCAGAGGCACACAGCAAAATGCTTCCAGCCACAGGAATGCCTATGTTCGCTGCAGCAGGAATTCTCTCTAGAGGTGTGCCTTCCACTTAGGTGGTTGGCTTTAGGCCTGCAGGCGCACACGGGGCAACGGTACTAGCCTCGTAAACAAGAGGGGAGCTGACAGCTTCCTTCTGCACCGGCCTGTCTCTCCCTCGAGTTTACGTGTGGAACCCGGCCCCAGGCTCTCACCCATTGTGCAGCCTAACATGCTTCCTCGCACAGAAAGGTCTAAGGTAGCTAAAGCACGGTGTGTGTACACCGTTTTTGCTTCGAGGCAGAACGCAAGGGATTGGACTTCCACGCAACAGTGGGGCCTCAGTGCTAGCCTGATGATACAAGTGGGGAGTCGAGTGCTGCCTCCTGCAGCAGCCTGAGGCTCCCTCGGAATTAGATGTGGGACGCCCTTGCAGTGCTCTCACGCACGCACACAACAAAATGCTTCCACCCTCAGAAGCGGCTGTTTTAGCTGAAGCACGCATTCTCTGCCGAGTTTTGCCTTCGAGTTAGGTGGCTGTCTTTGAGCCTGCAGGCACACCCGGGGCAACGGTACCAGCCCCATAACCATGATGTGAGTTGAGAGCTGCCTTCTGTACCGGCCTTGTCTCTCGCCCGATTTTACAAAATGGAACCCGTCCCCAGGCTCTCACCCACCGTACACCCTCCACTGCTTCCTCGCACAGGAGAGGTCGACGGGAGCCCAAGCACCGTTTCTCTACAGTGTTGTTTCTCCCAGTTAGAGCGCTAGCTATTAGACGTGCATGCAAAAGTGGGGCCGCACTGCTAGCTCCATGGAACAAGTGGGGAGTCGTGTTCTGCCTACTGCCGGGGCCCGAGTCTCACACGGAAAACGGTTTTGGACTCACTTGCAGGGCGCTCACGCAGAGGCACACAGCAAAATGCTTCCAGCCACCGGAATGCCTATGTTCGCTGCAGCAGGAATTCTCTCTAGAGGTGTTCCTTCCACTCAGGTGGTTGGCTTTAGGCCTGCAGGCGCACACGGGGCAACGGTACTAGCCTCGTAAACAGGAGGGGAGCTGACAGCTTCCTTCTGCACCGGCCTGTCTCTCCCTCGATTTTACGTGCGGAACCCGGCCCCAGGCTCTCAACCACAGTACACCCTAAACGGCTTCCTCCCACAGAGAGGCCGCGGGAGCTAAAGCACGGCTTCTGTACACTGTTGTTTCTTCGAGTTAGAACGCTAGCCTTTAGACTTCCATGCAAAGGTAGGGCCGCAGCGCTGGCTAGGACAAACACACGGGCAGTCGTGTTCTGCCTTCTGCTGGGGCCTGAGTCTCACTGACAAGAAGCTTTGGGCTCCCTTGCAGTGCTCTCATGCACGCACACCACAACATGCTTCCCCCCTCAGGAGCGGCTGTTTTAGCTGAAGCCCGGATTCTCTACCGAGTCTCTCCTTCGAGTTAGGCGGTTGTCTTTAAGCCTCCACGCACACCCGGGGCATCGGTACTAGCCCCATAAGCATGATGTGAGTTGAGGGCTGCCTTCGGCACCGGCCTGTCTCTCCCACGATTTTACGTAATGGAACCCGTCCCCAGGCTCTGACCCACAGGCTCTCACCCACACCCTACCCTGCTTCCTCTCACAGAGAGGTCGACGGTAGCTAAAGCACGGTTTCCCTCCAGTGTTGTTTCTCCCAGTTGGAACGCTAGCGATTAGCCTTCCATGCCAGAGTGGGGCCGCAGTGCTAGCTTCATGAAACAAGTGGGGAGTCGTGTCCTGCCTTCTGCCGGGGCCTGAATCTCACACGGAAAATGCTCTTTTGAACTCACTTGCAGTGCGCTCACGCATGCACACAGCAAAATGCGTCCACCCTCAGGCATGGCTCTTTCAGTCGAAGCAGGCATTCTCTACAGAGTTGTTCCTTTGAGTGAGGTGGTTGGCTTTAGGCCTGCAGGCACACCCGGGCCCCGGGTCCTAGCCTCATCATCAAGAGGTGTGTTGAAGCTGCCTCGCGCACCGGCCTGTTTCTCACTCCCTTTCACGTATGGGACCCTTTCCGCGGCGTCTCACGCAAGAACACGGTGAACGGACTCCAGCTTCAGGAACGGCAAAGTTAACCACAGCGCAGTAAGCCCGTAGCATTGATTCTTGGCGTTGGGAGCCTGGTAACTAGGCATCCAGGCACACAGGGTACAGCAGTGCTAATCTCCTAAAGCAAGAGGTGAGTCGACAGCAGCCTTCCTTACACTCCTGCGTCTCACTCAGAGTTACATCTATGTTCCATTTCTCAAGCTTTCACAAAAAACACACAATTGATGAAGCTCACGCTCAAGAAGGGCGATCTTTGCTGAGGCAAGGGTTCTCTACAGTTTTGTTCCTTTGCGTTGGGTGGACGGCAGTTAGGACTCCACGCACACACGGGAGAGCCGATCTAGGGTTCCCGAAACAAGAGCTGAGTGGAGAGGGGCCTTCTGCCCATGCTTATTTCTCCCTCGGAATTCTGCTGGGACTCATTCCCCAGGTTTGCCCTCCAGCAGAGTGGAAAATGCTGCCACCCCGTGGAGAGGCGAATGAGCTGAAGCTGGGATTCTCTACAGGGTTGTTTGTGCCACGTCCGTGTGGAGCACTGAGCATTCCTCTGCACACGTGGAGCAGTAGTGTTAGCTTCGGGTACCAAGAGCTGGGTCAAGAGGTGCCTTCTGGCCCGGACTTCTTCTCCCTCGCTTGCACGGGAGGAAACCGTTCCCCAGGCTCTCACCCACGGTAGCCAGGAAACTGCTTCCTGCCTCACAGAGGTGGATGGTAGCTAAAGCGCGGTTTCTCCGTCGTATTGTTTTTCCAATAAGAGTGCCAGCGATTAGACTTCCATGCAAAAGTGGGGCCGCAGCGCTAGCTTCATGAAGCAAGCGGGGAGTCGTGTTCTGCCTTCTTCCGGGGCCTGAGCCTCACTTCGAAAATGCTCTCGGACTCCCTTGCAGTGCTCTCACGCATTCCCACAGCAAAATGCTTCCACCCTCGGGAACGGCTATTGGAGCTGAAGCGCGGATTCTCACCAGAGTTGTGGCTTCGAGTTAGGGGGTTGCCTCTAGGCCTGCACGCACACACGGGGCAACGGTACCAGCCTCGTAAACAACAGGTGGAGCTGACAGCTTCCTTCTGCACCGGCCTGTCTCTCCCTCGATTTTACGTATGGAACCCGGCCCCAGGCTCTCACCCATTGTGCAGCCTAAGCTGCTTCCTCCCACAGAGAGGTCTCAGGTAGCTAAAGCACGGTGTCTGTTCACTGTGGTTTCTTCGAGTTAGAACGCGAGCGATTAGACTTCCATGCAAAAGTGGGGCCTCGGTGCTAGCTTGAGGAAACAAGTGGGGAGTCGTGTGCTGCCCCTTGCAACGGCCTCAGGCTCCCCCGGAATTACGTTTGGGACTCCCTTGCACTGCTCTCACGCTCGCACAAAACAAAATGCTTACACCCTCAGGAGCGGCTGCTTAGCTGAAGCACGGATTCCCTACCGAGTTTTTCCTTCGAGTTAGGTGGCTGACTTTCAGCCTGCAGGCACACCCAGGGCAACGGTACCAGCCCCATAAGCATGATGTGAGTTGAGAGCTGCCTTCTGTCCGGCCTGTCTCTCCCTCGATTTTACGAAATGGAACCCTCCCCCAGGCTCTCACCCACAGTACACCCTAAACTGCTTCCTCGCACAGAGACGTCCACGGAAGCTAAAGCACGGTTTCTCTACAGTGTTGTTTCTCCCAGTTAGAGCGCTAGCTATTAGACGTGCATGCAAAAGTGGGGCCGCACTGCTAGCTCCACGGAACAAGTGGGGAGTCGTGTTCTGCCTACTGCCGGGGCCCGAGTCTCACACGGAAAACGGTTTTGGACTCACTTGCAGGGCGCTCACGCAGAGGCACACAGCAAAATGCTTCCAGCCACAGGAATGCCTATGTTCGCTGCAGCAGGAATTCTCTCTAGAGGTGTGCCTTCCACTTAGGTGGTTGGCTTTAGGCCTGCAGGCGCACACGGGGCAACGGTACTAGCCTCGTAAACAAGAGGGGAGCTGACAGCTTCCTTCTGCACCGGCCTGTCTCTCCCTCGAGTTTACGTGTGGAACCCGGCCCCAGGCTCTCACCCATTGTGCAGCCTAACATGCTTCCTCGCACAGAAAGGTCTAAGGTAGCTAAAGCACGGTGTGTGTACACCGTTTTTGCTTCGAGGCAGAACGCAAGGGATTGGACTTCCACGCAACAGTGGGGCCTCAGTGCTAGCCTGATGATACAAGTGGGGAGTCGAGTGCTGCCTCCTGCAGCAGCCTGAGGCTCCCTCGGAATTAGATGTGGGACGCCCTTGCAGTGCTCTCACGCACGCACACAACAAAATGCTTCCACCCTCAGAAGCGGCTGTTTTAGCTGAAGCACGCATTCTCTGCCGAGTTTTGCCTTCGAGTTAGGTGGCTGTCTTTGAGCCTGCAGGCACACCCGGGGCAACGGTACCAGCCCCATAACCATGATGTGAGTTGAGAGCTGCCTTCTGTACCGGCCTTGTCTCTCGCCCGATTTTACAAAATGGAACCCGTCCCCAGGCTCTCACCCACCGTACACCCTCCACTGCTTCCTCGCACAGGAGAGGTCGACGGGAGCCCAAGCACCGTTTCTCTACAGTGTTGTTTCTCCCAGTTAGAGCGCTAGCTATTAGACGTGCATGCAAAAGTGGGGCCGCACTGCTAGCTCCATGGAACAAGTGGGGAGTCGTGTTCTGCCTACTGCCGGGGCCCGAGTCTCACACGGAAAACGGTTTTGGACTCACTTGCAGGGCGCTCACGCAGAGGCACACAGCAAAATGCTTCCAGCCACCGGAATGCCTATGTTCGCTGCAGCAGGAATTCTCTCTAGAGGTGTTCCTTCCACTCAGGTGGTTGGCTTTAGGCCTGCAGGCGCACACGGGGCAACGGTACTAGCCTCGTAAACAGGAGGGGAGCTGACAGCTTCCTTCTGCACCGGCCTGTCTCTCCCTCGATTTTACGTGCGGAACCCGGCCCCAGGCTCTCAACCACAGTACACCCTAAACGGCTTCCTCCCACAGAGAGGCCGCGGGAGCTAAAGCACGGCTTCTGTACACTGTTGTTTCTTCGAGTTAGAACGCTAGCCTTTAGACTTCCATGCAAAGGTAGGGCCGCAGCGCTGGCTAGGACAAACACACGGGCAGTCGTGTTCTGCCTTCTGCTGGGGCCTGAGTCTCACTGACAAGAAGCTTTGGGCTCCCTTGCAGTGCTCTCATGCACGCACACCACAACATGCTTCCCCCCTCAGGAGCGGCTGTTTTAGCTGAAGCCCGGATTCTCTACCGAGTCTCTCCTTCGAGTTAGGCGGTTGTCTTTAAGCCTCCACGCACACCCGGGGCATCGGTACTAGCCCCATAAGCATGATGTGAGTTGAGGGCTGCCTTCGGCACCGGCCTGTCTCTCCCACGATTTTACGTAATGGAACCCGTCCCCAGGCTCTGACCCACAGGCTCTCACCCACACCCTACCCTGCTTCCTCTCACAGAGAGGTCGACGGTAGCTAAAGCACGGTTTCCCTCCAGTGTTGTTTCTCCCAGTTGGAACGCTAGCGATTAGCCTTCCATGCCAGAGTGGGGCCGCAGTGCTAGCTTCATGAAACAAGTGGGGAGTCGTGTCCTGCCTTCTGCCGGGGCCTGAATCTCACACGGAAAATGCTCTTTTGAACTCACTTGCAGTGCGCTCACGCATGCACACAGCAAAATGCGTCCACCCTCAGGCATGGCTCTTTCAGTCGAAGCAGGCATTCTCTACAGAGTTGTTCCTTTGAGTGAGGTGGTTGGCTTTAGGCCTGCAGGCACACCCGGGCCCCGGGTCCTAGCCTCATCATCAAGAGGTGTGTTGAAGCTGCCTCGCGCACCGGCCTGTTTCTCACTCCCTTTCACGTATGGGACCCTTTCCGCGGCGTCTCACGCAAGAACACGGTGAACGGACTCCAGCTTCAGGAACGGCAAAGTTAACCACAGCGCAGTAAGCCCGTAGCATTGATTCTTGGCGTTGGGAGCCTGGTAACTAGGCATCCAGGCACACAGGGTACAGCAGTGCTAATCTCCTAAAGCAAGAGGTGAGTCGACAGCAGCCTTCCTTACACTCCTGCGTCTCACTCAGAGTTACATCTATGTTCCATTTCTCAAGCTTTCACAAAAAACACACAATTGATGAAGCTCACGCTCAAGAAGGGCGATCTTTGCTGAGGCAAGGGTTCTCTACAGTTTTGTTCCTTTGCGTTGGGTGGACGGCAGTTAGGACTCCACGCACACACGGGAGAGCCGATCTAGGGTTCCCGAAACAAGAGCTGAGTGGAGAGGGGCCTTCTGCCCATGCTTATTTCTCCCTCGGAATTCTGCTGGGACTCATTCCCCAGGTTTGCCCTCCAGCAGAGTGGAAAATGCTGCCACCCCGTGGAGAGGCGAATGAGCTGAAGCTGGGATTCTCTACAGGCTTCTTTGTGCCACGTCCGTGTGGAGCACTGAGCATTCCTCTGCACACGTGGAGCAGTAGTGTTAGCTTCGGGTACCAAGAGCTGGGTCAAGAGGTGCCTTCTGGCCCGGACTTCTTCTCCCTCGCTTGCACGGGAGGAAACCGTTCCCCAGGCTCTCACCCACGGTAGCCAGGAAACTGCTTCCTGCCTCACAGAGGTGGATGGTAGCTAAAGCGCGGTTTCTCCGTCGTATTGTTTTTCCAATAAGAGTGCCAGCGATTAGACTTCCATGCAAAAGTGGGGCCGCAGCGCTAGCTTCATGAAGCAAGCGGGGAGTCGTGTTCTGCCTTCTTCCGGGGCCTGAGCCTCACTTCGAAAATGCTCTCGGACTCCCTTGCAGTGCTCTCACGCATTCCCACAGCAAAATGCTTCCACCCTCGGGAACGGCTATTGGAGCTGAAGCGCGGATTCTCACCAGAGTTGTGGCTTCGAGTTAGGGGGTTGCCTCTAGGCCTGCACGCACACACGGGGCAACGGTACCAGCCTCGTAAACAACAGGTGGAGCTGACAGCTTCCTTCTGCACCGGCCTGTCTCTCCCTCGATTTTACGTATGGAACCCGGCCCCAGGCTCTCACCCATTGTGCAGCCTAAGCTGCTTCCTCCCACAGAGAGGTCTCAGGTAGCTAAAGCACGGTGTCTGTTCACTGTGGTTTCTTCGAGTTAGAACGCGAGCGATTAGACTTCCATGCAAAAGTGGGGCCTCGGTGCTAGCTTGAGGAAACAAGTGGGGAGTCGTGTGCTGCCCCTTGCAACGGCCTCAGGCTCCCCCGGAATTACGTTTGGGACTCCCTTGCACTGCTCTCACGCTCGCACAAAACAAAATGCTTACACCCTCAGGAGCGGCTGCTTAGCTGAAGCACGGATTCCCTACCGAGTTTTTCCTTCGAGTTAGGTGGCTGACTTTCAGCCTGCAGGCACACCCGGGGCAACGGTACCAGCCCCATAAGCATGATGTGAGTTGAGAGCTGCCTTCTGTCCGGCCTGTCTCTCCCTCGATTTTACGAAATGGAACCCTCCCCCAGGCTCTCACCCACAGTACACCCTAAACTGCTTCCTCGCACAGAGACGTCCACGGAAGCTAAAGCACGGTTTCTCTACAGTGTTGTTTCTCCCAGTTAGAGCGCTAGCTATTAGACGTGCATGCAAAAGTGGGGCCGCACTGCTAGCTCCACGGAACAAGTGGGGAGTCGTGTTCTGCCTACTGCCGGGGCCCGAGTCTCACACGGAAAACGGTTTTGGACTCACTTGCAGGGCGCTCACGCAGAGGCACACAGCAAAATGCTTCCAGCCACAGGAATGCCTATGTTCGCTGCAGCAGGAATTCTCTCTAGAGGTGTGCCTTCCACTTAGGTGGTTGGCTTTAGGCCTGCAGGCGCACACGGGGCAACGGTACTAGCCTCGTAAACAAGAGGGGAGCTGACAGCTTCCTTCTGCACCGGCCTGTCTCTCCCTCGAGTTTACGTGTGGAACCCGGCCCCAGGCTCTCACCCATTGTGCAGCCTAACATGCTTCCTCGCACAGAAAGGTCTAAGGTAGCTAAAGCACGGTGTGTGTACACCGTTTTTGCTTCGAGGCAGAACGCAAGGGATTGGACTTCCACGCAACAGTGGGGCCTCAGTGCTAGCCTGATGATACAAGTGGGGAGTCGAGTGCTGCCTCCTGCAGCAGCCTGAGGCTCCCTCGGAATTAGATGTGGGACGCCCTTGCAGTGCTCTCACGCACGCACACAACAAAATGCTTCCACCCTCAGAAGCGGCTGTTTTAGCTGAAGCACGCATTCTCTGCCGAGTTTTGCCTTCGAGTTAGGTGGCTGTCTTTGAGCCTGCAGGCACACCCGGGGCAACGGTACCAGCCCCATAACCATGATGTGAGTTGAGAGCTGCCTTCTGTACCGGCCTTGTCTCTCGCCCGATTTTACAAAATGGAACCCGTCCCCAGGCTCTCACCCACCGTACACCCTCCACTGCTTCCTCGCACAGGAGAGGTCGACGGGAGCCCAAGCACCGTTTCTCTACAGTGTTGTTTCTCCCAGTTAGAGCGCTAGCTATTAGACGTGCATGCAAAAGTGGGGCCGCACTGCTAGCTCCATGGAACAAGTGGGGAGTCGTGTTCTGCCTACTGCCGGGGCCCGAGTCTCACACGGAAAACGGTTTTGGACTCACTTGCAGGGCGCTCACGCAGAGGCACACAGCAAAATGCTTCCAGCCACCGGAATGCCTATGTTCGCTGCAGCAGGAATTCTCTCTAGAGGTGTTCCTTCCACTCAGGTGGTTGGCTTTAGGCCTGCAGGCGCACACGGGGCAACGGTACTAGCCTCGTAAACAGGAGGGGAGCTGACAGCTTCCTTCTGCACCGGCCTGTCTCTCCCTCGATTTTACGTGCGGAACCCGGCCCCAGGCTCTCAACCACAGTACACCCTAAACGGCTTCCTCCCACAGAGAGGCCGCGGGAGCTAAAGCACGGCTTCTGTACACTGTTGTTTCTTCGAGTTAGAACGCTAGCCTTTAGACTTCCATGCAAAGGTAGGGCCGCAGCGCTGGCTAGGACAAACACACGGGCAGTCGTGTTCTGCCTTCTGCTGGGGCCTGAGTCTCACTGACAAGAAGCTTTGGGCTCCCTTGCAGTGCTCTCATGCACGCACACCACAACATGCTTCCCCCCTCAGGAGCGGCTGTTTTAGCTGAAGCCCGGATTCTCTACCGAGTCTCTCCTTCGAGTTAGGCGGTTGTCTTTAAGCCTCCACGCACACCCGGGGCATCGGTACTAGCCCCATAAGCATGATGTGAGTTGAGGGCTGCCTTCGGCACCGGCCTGTCTCTCCCACGATTTTACGTAATGGAAACCGCCCCCAGGCTCTGACCCACAGGCTCTCACCCACACCCTACCCTGCTTCCTCTCACAGAGAGGTCGACGGTAGCTAAAGCACGGTTTCCCTCCAGTGTTGTTTCTCCCAGTTGGAACGCTAGCGATTAGCCTTCCATGCCAGAGTGGGGCCGCAGTGCTAGCTTCATGAAACAAGTGGGGAGTCGTGTCCTGCCTTCTGCCGGGGCCTGAATCTCACACGGAAAATGCTCTTTTGAACTCACTTGCAGTGCGCTCACGCATGCACACAGCAAAATGCGTCCACCCTCAGGCATGGCTCTTTCAGTCGAAGCAGGCATTCTCTACAGAGTTGTTCCTTTGAGTGAGGTGGTTGGCTTTAGGCCTGCAGGCACACCCGGGCCCCGGGTCCTAGCCTCATCATCAAGAGGTGTGTTGAAGCTGCCTCGCGCACCGGCCTGTTTCTCACTCCCTTTCACGTATGGGACCCTTTCCGCGGCGTCTCACGCAAGAACACGGTGAACGGACTCCAGCTTCAGGAACGGCAAAGTTAACCACAGCGCAGTAAGCCCGTAGCATTGATTCTTGGCGTTGGGAGCCTGGTAACTAGGCATCCAGGCACACAGGGTACAGCAGTGCTAATCTCCTAAAGCAAGAGGTGAGTCGACAGCAGCCTTCCTTACACTCCTGCGTCTCACTCAGAGTTACATCTATGTTCCATTTCTCAAGCTTTCACAAAAAACACACAATTGATGAAGCTCACGCTCAAGAAGGGCGATCTTTGCTGAGGCAAGGGTTCTCTACAGTTTTGTTCCTTTGCGTTGGGTGGACGGCAGTTAGGACTCCACGCACACACGGGAGAGCCGATCTAGGGTTCCCGAAACAAGAGCTGAGTGGAGAGGGGCCTTCTGCCCATGCTTATTTCTCCCTCGGAATTCTGCTGGGACTCATTCCCCAGGTTTGCCCTCCAGCAGAGTGGAAAATGCTGCCACCCCGTGGAGAGGCGAATGAGCTGAAGCTGGGATTCTCTACAGGCTTCTTTGTGCCACGTCCGTGTGGAGCACTGAGCATTCCTCTGCACACGTGGAGCAGTAGTGTTAGCTTCGGGTACCAAGAGCTGGGTCAAGAGGTGCCTTCTGGCCCGGACTTCTTCTCCCTCGCTTGCACGGGAGGAAACCGTTCCCCAGGCTCTCACCCACGGTAGCCAGGAAACTGCTTCCTGCCTCACAGAGGTGGATGGTAGCTAAAGCGCGGTTTCTCCGTCGTATTGTTTTTCCAATAAGAGTGCCAGCGATTAGACTTCCATGCAAAAGTGGGGCCGCAGCGCTAGCTTCATGAAGCAAGCGGGGAGTCGTGTTCTGCCTTCTTCCGGGGCCTGAGCCTCACTTCGAAAATGCTCTCGGACTCCCTTGCAGTGCTCTCACGCATTCCCACAGCAAAATGCTTCCACCCTCGGGAACGGCTATTGGAGCTGAAGCGCGGATTCTCACCAGAGTTGTGGCTTCGAGTTAGGGGGTTGCCTCTAGGCCTGCACGCACACACGGGGCAACGGTACCAGCCTCGTAAACAACAGGTGGAGCTGACAGCTTCCTTCTGCACCGGCCTGTCTCTCCCTCGATTTTACGTATGGAACCCGGCCCCAGGCTCTCACCCATTGTGCAGCCTAAGCTGCTTCCTCCCACAGAGAGGTCTCAGGTAGCTAAAGCACGGTGTCTGTTCACTGTGGTTTCTTCGAGTTAGAACGCGAGCGATTAGACTTCCATGCAAAAGTGGGGCCTCGGTGCTAGCTTGAGGAAACAAGTGGGGAGTCGTGTGCTGCCCCTTGCAACGGCCTCAGGCTCCCCCGGAATTACGTTTGGGACTCCCTTGCACTGCTCTCACGCTCGCACAAAACAAAATGCTTACACCCTCAGGAGCGGCTGCTTAGCTGAAGCACGGATTCCCTACCGAGTTTTTCCTTCGAGTTAGGTGGCTGACTTTCAGCCTGCAGGCACACCCGGGGCAACGGTACCAGCCCCATAAGCATGATGTGAGTTGAGAGCTGCCTTCTGTCCGGCCTGTCTCTCCCTCGATTTTACGAAATGGAACCCTCCCCCAGGCTCTCACCCACAGTACACCCTAAACTGCTTCCTCGCACAGAGACGTCCACGGAAGCTAAAGCACGGTTTCTCTACAGTGTTGTTTCTCCCAGTTAGAGCGCTAGCTATTAGACGTGCATGCAAAAGTGGGGCCGCACTGCTAGCTCCACGGAACAAGTGGGGAGTCGTGTTCTGCCTACTGCCGGGGCCCGAGTCTCACACGGAAAACGGTTTTGGACTCACTTGCAGGGCGCTCACGCAGAGGCACACAGCAAAATGCTTCCAGCCACAGGAATGCCTATGTTCGCTGCAGCAGGAATTCTCTCTAGAGGTGTGCCTTCCACTTAGGTGGTTGGCTTTAGGCCTGCAGGCGCACACGGGGCAACGGTACTAGCCTCGTAAACAAGAGGGGAGCTGACAGCTTCCTTCTGCACCGGCCTGTCTCTCCCTCGAGTTTACGTGTGGAACCCGGCCCCAGGCTCTCACCCATTGTGCAGCCTAACATGCTTCCTCGCACAGAAAGGTCTAAGGTAGCTAAAGCACGGTGTGTGTACACCGTTTTTGCTTCGAGGCAGAACGCAAGGGATTGGACTTCCACGCAACAGTGGGGCCTCAGTGCTAGCCTGATGATACAAGTGGGGAGTCGAGTGCTGCCTCCTGCAGCAGCCTGAGGCTCCCTCGGAATTAGATGTGGGTCGCCCTTGCAGTGCTCTCACGCACGCACACAACAAAATGCTTCCACCCTCAGAAGCGGCTGTTTTAGCTGAAGCACGCATTCTCTGCCGAGTTTTGCCTTCGAGTTAGGTGGCTGTCTTTGAGCCTGCAGGCACACCCGGGGCAACGGTACCAGCCCCATAACCATGATGTGAGTTGAGAGCTGCCTTCTGTACCGGCCTTGTCTCTCGCCCGATTTTACAAAATGGAACCCGTCCCCAGGCTCTCACCCACCGTACACCCTCCACTGCTTCCTCGCACAGGAGAGGTCGACGGGAGCCCAAGCACCGTTTCTCTACAGTGTTGTTTCTCCCAGTTAGAGCGCTAGCTATTAGACGTGCATGCAAAAGTGGGGCCGCACTGCTAGCTCCATGGAACAAGTGGGGAGTCGTGTTCTGCCTACTGCCGGGGCCCGAGTCTCACACGGAAAACGGTTTTGGACTCACTTGCAGGGCGCTCACGCAGAGGCACACAGCAAAATGCTTCCAGCCACCGGAATGCCTATGTTCGCTGCAGCAGGAATTCTCTCTAGAGGTGTTCCTTCCACTCAGGTGGTTGGCTTTAGGCCTGCAGGCGCACACGGGGCAACGGTACTAGCCTCGTAAACAGGAGGGGAGCTGACAGCTTCCTTCTGCACCGGCCTGTCTCTCCCTCGATTTTACGTGCGGAACCCGGCCCCAGGCTCTCAACCACAGTACACCCTAAACGGCTTCCTCCCACAGAGAGGCCGCGGGAGCTAAAGCACGGCTTCTGTACACTGTTGTTTCTTCGAGTTAGAACGCTAGCCTTTAGACTTCCATGCAAAGGTAGGGCCGCAGCGCTGGCTAGGACAAACACACGGGCAGTCGTGTTCTGCCTTCTGCTGGGGCCTGAGTCTCACTGACAAGAAGCTTTGGGCTCCCTTGCAGTGCTCTCATGCACGCACACCACAACATGCTTCCCCCCTCAGGAGCGGCTGTTTTAGCTGAAGCCCGGATTCTCTACCGAGTCTCTCCTTCGAGTTAGGCGGTTGTCTTTAAGCCTCCACGCACACCCGGGGCATCGGTACTAGCCCCATAAGCATGATGTGAGTTGAGGGCTGCCTTCGGCACCGGCCTGTCTCTCCCACGATTTTACATAATGGAACCCGCCCCCAGGCTCTGACCCACAGGCTCTCACCCACACCCTACCCTGCTTCCTCTCACAGAGAGGTCGACGGTAGCTAAAGCACGGTTTCCCTCCAGTGTTGTTTCTCCCAGTTGGAACGCTAGCGATTAGCCTTCCATGCCAGAGTGGGGCCGCAGTGCTAGCTTCATGAAACAAGTGGGGAGTCGTGTCCTGCCTTCTGCCGGGGCCTGAATCTCACACGGAAAATGCTCTTTTGAACTCACTTGCAGTGCGCTCACGCATGCACACAGCAAAATGCGTCCACCCTCAGGCATGGCTCTTTCAGTCGAAGCAGGCATTCTCTACAGAGTTGTTCCTTTGAGTGAGGTGGTTGGCTTTAGGCCTGCAGGCACACCCGGGCCCCGGGTCCTAGCCTCATCATCAAGAGGTGTGTTGAAGCTGCCTCGCGCACCGGCCTGTTTCTCACTCCCTTTCACGTATGGGACCCTTTCCGCGGCGTCTCACGCAAGAACACGGTGAACGGACTCCAGCTTCAGGAACGGCAAAGTTAACCACAGCGCAGTAAGCCCGTAGCATTGATTCTTGGCGTTGGGAGCCTGGTAACTAGGCATCCAGGCACACAGGGTACAGCAGTGCTAATCTCCTAAACCAAGAGGTGAGTCGACAGCAGCCTTCCTTACACTCCTGCGTCTCACTCAGAGTTACATCTATGTTCCATTTCTCAAGCTTTCACAAAAAACACACAATTGATGAAGCTCACGCTCAAGAAGGGCGATCTTTGCTGAGGCAAGGGTTCTCTACAGTTTTGTTCCTTTGCGTTGGGTGGACGGCAGTTAGGACTCCACGCACACACGGGAGAGCCGATCTAGGGTTCCCGAAACAAGAGCTGAGTGGAGAGGGGCCTTCTGCCCATGCTTATTTCTCCCTCGGAATTCTGCTGGGACTCATTCCCCAGGTTTGCCCTCCAGCAGAGTGGAAAATGCTGCCACCCCGTGGAGAGGCGAATGAGCTGAAGCTGGGATTCTCTACAGGCTTCTTTGTGCCACGTCCGTGTGGAGCACTGAGCATTCCTCTGCACACGTGGAGCAGTAGTGTTAGCTTCGGGTACCAAGAGCTGGGTCAAGAGGTGCCTTCTGGCCCGGACTTCTTCTCCCTCGCTTGCACGGGAGGAAACCGTTCCCCAGGCTCTCACCCACGGTAGCCAGGAAACTGCTTCCTGCCTCACAGAGGTGGATGGTAGCTAAAGCGCGGTTTCTCCGTCGTATTGTTTTTCCAATAAGAGTGCCAGCGATTAGACTTCCATGCAAAAGTGGGGCCGCAGCGCTAGCTTCATGAAGCAAGCGGGGAGTCGTGTTCTGCCTTCTTCCGGGGCCTGAGCCTCACTTCGAAAATGCTCTCGGACTCCCTTGCAGTGCTCTCACGCATTCCCACAGCAAAATGCTTCCACCCTCGGGAACGGCTATTGGAGCTGAAGCGCGGATTCTCACCAGAGTTGTGGCTTCGAGTTAGGGGGTTGCCTCTAGGCCTGCACGCACACACGGGGCAACGGTACCAGCCTCGTAAACAACAGGTGGAGCTGACAGCTTCCTTCTGCACCGGCCTGTCTCTCCCTCGATTTTACGTATGGAACCCGGCCCCAGGCTCTCACCCATTGTGCAGCCTAAGCTGCTTCCTCCCACAGAGAGGTCTCAGGTAGCTAAAGCACGGTGTCTGTTCACTGTGGTTTCTTCGAGTTAGAACGCGAGCGATTAGACTTCCATGCAAAAGTGGGGCCTCGGTGCTAGCTTGAGGAAACAAGTGGGGAGTCGTGTGCTGCCCCTTGCAACGGCCTCAGGCTCCCCCGGAATTACGTTTGGGACTCCCTTGCACTGCTCTCACGCTCGCACAAAACAAAATGCTTACACCCTCAGGAGCGGCTGCTTAGCTGAAGCACGGATTCCCTACCGAGTTTTTCCTTCGAGTTAGGTGGCTGACTTTCAGCCTGCAGGCACACCCGGGGCAACGGTACCAGCCCCATAAGCATGATGTGAGTTGAGAGCTGCCTTCTGTCCGGCCTGTCTCTCCCTCGATTTTACGAAATGGAACCCTCCCCCAGGCTCTCACCCACAGTACACCCTAAACTGCTTCCTCGCACAGAGACGTCCACGGAAGCTAAAGCACGGTTTCTCTACAGTGTTGTTTCTCCCAGTTAGAGCGCTAGCTATTAGACGTGCATGCAAAAGTGGGGCCGCACTGCTAGCTCCACGGAACAAGTGGGGAGTCGTGTTCTGCCTACTGCCGGGGCCCGAGTCTCACACGGAAAACGGTTTTGGACTCACTTGCAGGGCGCTCACGCAGAGGCACACAGCAAAATGCTTCCAGCCACAGGAATGCCTATGTTCGCTGCAGCAGGAATTCTCTCTAGAGGTGTGCCTTCCACTTAGGTGGTTGGCTTTAGGCCTGCAGGCGCACACGGGGCAACGGTACTAGCCTCGTAAACAAGAGGGGAGCTGACAGCTTCCTTCTGCACCGGCCTGTCTCTCCCTCGAGTTTACGTGTGGAACCCGGCCCCAGGCTCTCACCCATTGTGCAGCCTAACATGCTTCCTCGCACAGAAAGGTCTAAGGTAGCTAAAGCACGGTGTGTGTACACCGTTTTTGCTTCGAGGCAGAACGCAAGGGATTGGACTTCCACGCAACAGTGGGGCCTCAGTGCTAGCCTGATGATACAAGTGGGGAGTCGAGTGCTGCCTCCTGCAGCAGCCTGAGGCTCCCTCGGAATTAGATGTGGGACGCCCTTGCAGTGCTCTCACGCACGCACACAACAAAATGCTTCCACCCTCAGAAGCGGCTGTTTTAGCTGAAGCACGCATTCTCTGCCGAGTTTTGCCTTCGAGTTAGGTGGCTGTCTTTGAGCCTGCAGGCACACCCGGGGCAACGGTACCAGCCCCATAACCATGATGTGAGTTGAGAGCTGCCTTCTGTACCGGCCTTGTCTCTCGCCCGATTTTACAAAATGGAACCCGTCCCCAGGCTCTCACCCACCGTACACCCTCCACTGCTTCCTCGCACAGGAGAGGTCGACGGGAGCCCAAGCACCGTTTCTCTACAGTGTTGTTTCTCCCAGTTAGAGCGCTAGCTATTAGACGTGCATGCAAAAGTGGGGCCGCACTGCTAGCTCCATGGAACAAGTGGGGAGTCGTGTTCTGCCTACTGCCGGGGCCCGAGTCTCACACGGAAAACGGTTTTGGACTCACTTGCAGGGCGCTCACGCAGAGGCACACAGCAAAATGCTTCCAGCCACCGGAATGCCTATGTTCGCTGCAGCAGGAATTCTCTCTAGAGGTGTTCCTTCCACTCAGGTGGTTGGCTTTAGGCCTGCAGGCGCACACGGGGCAACGGTACTAGCCTCGTAAACAGGAGGGGAGCTGACAGCTTCCTTCTGCACCGGCCTGTCTCTCCCTCGATTTTACGTGCGGAACCCGGCCCCAGGCTCTCAACCACAGTACACCCTAAACGGCTTCCTCCCACAGAGAGGCCGCGGGAGCTAAAGCACGGCTTCTGTACACTGTTGTTTCTTCGAGTTAGAACGCTAGCCTTTAGACTTCCATGCAAAGGTAGGGCCGCAGCGCTGGCTAGGACAAACACACGGGCAGTCGTGTTCTGCCTTCTGCTGGGGCCTGAGTCTCACTGACAAGAAGCTTTGGGCTCCCTTGCAGTGCTCTCATGCACGCACACCACAACATGCTTCCCCCCTCAGGAGCGGCTGTTTTAGCTGAAGCCCGGATTCTCTACCGAGTCTCTCCTTCGAGTTAGGCGGTTGTCTTTAAGCCTCCACGCACACCCGGGGCATCGGTACTAGCCCCATAAGCATGATGTGAGTTGAGGGCTGCCTTCGGCACCGGCCTGTCTCTCCCACGATTTTACGTAATGGAACCCGCCCCCAGGCTCTGACCCACAGGCTCTCACCCACACCCTACCCTGCTTCCTCTCACAGAGAGGTCGACGGTAGCTAAAGCACGGTTTCCCTCCAGTGTTGTTTCTCCCAGTTGGAACGCTAGCGATTAGCCTTCCATGCCAGAGTGGGGCCGCAGTGCTAGCTTCATGAAACAAGTGGGGAGTCGTGTCCTGCCTTCTGCCGGGGCCTGAATCTCACACGGAAAATGCTCTTTTGAACTCACTTGCAGTGCGCTCACGCATGCACACAGCAAAATGCGTCCACCCTCAGGCATGGCTCTTTCAGTCGAAGCAGGCATTCTCTACAGAGTTGTTCCTTTGAGTGAGGTGGTTGGCTTTAGGCCTGCAGGCACACCCGGGCCCCGGGTCCTAGCCTCATCATCAAGAGGTGTGTTGAAGCTGCCTCGCGCACCGGCCTGTTTCTCACTCCCTTTCACGTATGGGACCCTTTCCGCGGCGTCTCACGCAAGAACACGGTGAACGGACTCCAGCTTCAGGAACGGCAAAGTTAACCACAGCGCAGTAAGCCCGTAGCATTGATTCTTGGCGTTGGGAGCCTGGTAACTAGGCATCCAGGCACACAGGGTACAGCAGTGCTAATCTCCTAAACCAAGAGGTGAGTCGACAGCAGCCTTCCTTACACTCCTGCGTCTCACTCAGAGTTACATCTATGTTCCATTTCTCAAGCTTTCACAAAAAACACACAATTGATGAAGCTCACGCTCAAGAAGGGCGATCTTTGCTGAGGCAAGGGTTCTCTACAGTTTTGTTCCTTTGCGTTGGGTGGACGGCAGTTAGGACTCCACGCACACACGGGAGAGCCGATCTAGGGTTCCCGAAACAAGAGCTGAGTGGAGAGGGGCCTTCTGCCCATGCTTATTTCTCCCTCGGAATTCTGCTGGGACTCATTCCCCAGGTTTGCCCTCCAGCAGAGTGGAAAATGCTGCCACCCCGTGGAGAGGCGAATGAGCTGAAGCTGGGATTCTCTACAGGCTTGTTTGTGCCACGTCCGTGTGGAGCACTGAGCATTCCTCTGCACACGTGGAGCAGTAGTGTTAGCTTCGGGTACCAAGAGCTGGGTCAAGAGGTGCCTTCTGGCCCGGACTTCTTCTCCCTCGCTTGCACGGGAGGAAACCGTTCCCCAGGCTCTCACCCACGGTAGCCAGGAAACTGCTTCCTGCCTCACAGAGGTGGATGGTAGCTAAAGCGCGGTTTCTCCGTCGTATTGTTTTTCCAATAAGAGTGCCAGCGATTAGACTTCCATGCAAAAGTGGGGCCGCAGCGCTAGCTTCATGAAGCAAGCGGGGAGTCGTGTTCTGCCTTCTTCCGGGGCCTGAGCCTCACTTCGAAAATGCTCTCGGACTCCCTTGCAGTGCTCTCACGCATTCCCACAGCAAAATGCTTCCACCCTCGGGAACGGCTATTGGAGCTGAAGCGCGGATTCTCACCAGAGTTGTGGCTTCGAGTTAGGGGGTTGCCTCTAGGCCTGCACGCACACACGGGGCAACGGTACCAGCCTCGTAAACAACAGGTGGAGCTGACAGCTTCCTTCTGCACCGGCCTGTCTCTCCCTCGATTTTACGTATGGAACCCGGCCCCAGGCTCTCACCCATTGTGCAGCCTAAGCTGCTTCCTCCCACAGAGAGGTCTCAGGTAGCTAAAGCACGGTGTCTGTTCACTGTGGTTTCTTCGAGTTAGAACGCGAGCGATTAGACTTCCATGCAAAAGTGGGGCCTCGGTGCTAGCTTGAGGAAACAAGTGGGGAGTCGTGTGCTGCCCCTTGCAACGGCCTCAGGCTCCCCCGGAATTACGTTTGGGACTCCCTTGCACTGCTCTCACGCTCGCACAAAACAAAATGCTTACACCCTCAGGAGCGGCTGCTTAGCTGAAGCACGGATTCCCTACCGAGTTTTTCCTTCGAGTTAGGTGGCTGACTTTCAGCCTGCAGGCACACCCGGGGCAACGGTACCAGCCCCATAAGCATGATGTGAGTTGAGAGCTGCCTTCTGTCCGGCCTGTCTCTCCCTCGATTTTACGAAATGGAACCCTCCCCCAGGCTCTCACCCACAGTACACCCTAAACTGCTTCCTCGCACAGAGACGTCCACGGAAGCTAAAGCACGGTTTCTCTACAGTGTTGTTTCTCCCAGTTAGAGCGCTAGCTATTAGACGTGCATGCAAAAGTGGGGCCGCACTGCTAGCTCCACGGAACAAGTGGGGAGTCGTGTTCTGCCTACTGCCGGGGCCCGAGTCTCACACGGAAAACGGTTTTGGACTCACTTGCAGGGCGCTCACGCAGAGGCACACAGCAAAATGCTTCCAGCCACAGGAATGCCTATGTTCGCTGCAGCAGGAATTCTCTCTAGAGGTGTGCCTTCCACTTAGGTGGTTGGCTTTAGGCCTGCAGGCGCACACGGGGCAACGGTACTAGCCTCGTAAACAAGAGGGGAGCTGACAGCTTCCTTCTGCACCGGCCTGTCTCTCCCTCGAGTTTACGTGTGGAACCCGGCCCCAGGCTCTCACCCATTGTGCAGCCTAACATGCTTCCTCGCACAGAAAGGTCTAAGGTAGCTAAAGCACGGTGTGTGTACACCGTTTTTGCTTCGAGGCAGAACGCAAGGGATTGGACTTCCACGCAACAGTGGGGCCTCAGTGCTAGCCTGATGATACAAGTGGGGAGTCGAGTGCTGCCTCCTGCAGCAGCCTGAGGCTCCCTCGGAATTAGATGTGGGACGCCCTTGCAGTGCTCTCACGCACGCACACAACAAAATGCTTCCACCCTCAGAAGCGGCTGTTTTAGCTGAAGCACGCATTCTCTGCCGAGTTTTGCCTTCGAGTTAGGTGGCTGTCTTTGAGCCTGCAGGCACACCCGGGGCAACGGTACCAGCCCCATAACCATGATGTGAGTTGAGAGCTGCCTTCTGTACCGGCCTTGTCTCTCGCCCGATTTTACAAAATGGAACCCGTCCCCAGGCTCTCACCCACCGTACACCCTCCACTGCTTCCTCGCACAGGAGAGGTCGACGGGAGCCCAAGCACCGTTTCTCTACAGTGTTGTTTCTCCCAGTTAGAGCGCTAGCTATTAGACGTGCATGCAAAAGTGGGGCCGCACTGCTAGCTCCATGGAACAAGTGGGGAGTCGTGTTCTGCCTACTGCCGGGGCCCGAGTCTCACACGGAAAACGGTTTTGGACTCACTTGCAGGGCGCTCACGCAGAGGCACACAGCAAAATGCTTCCAGCCACCGGAATGCCTATGTTCGCTGCAGCAGGAATTCTCTCTAGAGGTGTTCCTTCCACTCAGGTGGTTGGCTTTAGGCCTGCAGGCGCACACGGGGCAACGGTACTAGCCTCGTAAACAGGAGGGGAGCTGACAGCTTCCTTCTGCACCGGCCTGTCTCTCCCTCGATTTTACGTGCGGAACCCGGCCCCAGGCTCTCAACCACAGTACACCCTAAACGGCTTCCTCCCACAGAGAGGCCGCGGGAGCTAAAGCACGGCTTCTGTACACTGTTGTTTCTTCGAGTTAGAACGCTAGCCTTTAGACTTCCATGCAAAGGTAGGGCCGCAGCGCTGGCTAGGACAAACACACGGGCAGTCGTGTTCTGCCTTCTGCTGGGGCCTGAGTCTCACTGACAAGAAGCTTTGGGCTCCCTTGCAGTGCTCTCATGCACGCACACCACAACATGCTTCCCCCCTCAGGAGCGGCTGTTTTAGCTGAAGCCCGGATTCTCTACCGAGTCTCTCCTTCGAGTTAGGCGGTTGTCTTTAAGCCTCCACGCACACCCGGGGCATCGGTACTAGCCCCATAAGCATGATGTGAGTTGAGGGCTGCCTTCGGCACCGGCCTGTCTCTCCCACGATTTTACGTAATGGAAACCGCCCCCAGGCTCTGACCCACAGGCTCTCACCCACACCCTACCCTGCTTCCTCTCACAGAGAGGTCGACGGTAGCTAAAGCACGGTTTCCCTCCAGTGTTGTTTCTCCCAGTTGGAACGCTAGCGATTAGCCTTCCATGCCAGAGTGGGGCCGCAGTGCTAGCTTCATGAAACAAGTGGGGAGTCGTGTCCTGCCTTCTGCCGGGGCCTGAATCTCACACGGAAAATGCTCTTTTGAACTCACTTGCAGTGCGCTCACGCATGCACACAGCAAAATGCGTCCACCCTCAGGCATGGCTCTTTCAGTCGAAGCAGGCATTCTCTACAGAGTTGTTCCTTTGAGTGAGGTGGTTGGCTTTAGGCCTGCAGGCACACCCGGGCCCCGGGTCCTAGCCTCATCATCAAGAGGTGTGTTGAAGCTGCCTCGCGCACCGGCCTGTTTCTCACTCCCTTTCACGTATGGGACCCTTTCCGCGGCGTCTCACGCAAGAACACGGTGAACGGACTCCAGCTTCAGGAACGGCAAAGTTAACCACAGCGCAGTAAGCCCGTAGCATTGATTCTTGGCGTTGGGAGCCTGGTAACTAGGCATCCAGGCACACAGGGTACAGCAGTGCTAATCTCCTAAAGCAAGAGGTGAGTCGACAGCAGCCTTCCTTACACTCCTGCGTCTCACTCAGAGTTACATCTATGTTCCATTTCTCAAGCTTTCACAAAAAACACACAATTGATGAAGCTCACGCTCAAGAAGGGCGATCTTTGCTGAGGCAAGGGTTCTCTACAGTTTTGTTCCTTTGCGTTGGGTGGACGGCAGTTAGGACTCCACGCACACACGGGAGAGCCGATCTAGGGTTCCCGAAACAAGAGCTGAGTGGAGAGGGGCCTTCTGCCCATGCTTATTTCTCCCTCGGAATTCTGCTGGGACTCATTCCCCAGGTTTGCCCTCCAGCAGAGTGGAAAATGCTGCCACCCCGTGGAGAGGCGAATGAGCTGAAGCTGGGATTCTCTACAGGCTTCTTTGTGCCACGTCCGTGTGGAGCACTGAGCATTCCTCTGCACACGTGGAGCAGTAGTGTTAGCTTCGGGTACCAAGAGCTGGGTCAAGAGGTGCCTTCTGGCCCGGACTTCTTCTCCCTCGCTTGCACGGGAGGAAACCGTTCCCCAGGCTCTCACCCACGGTAGCCAGGAAACTGCTTCCTGCCTCACAGAGGTGGATGGTAGCTAAAGCGCGGTTTCTCCGTCGTATTGTTTTTCCAATAAGAGTGCCAGCGATTAGACTTCCATGCAAAAGTGGGGCCGCAGCGCTAGCTTCATGAAGCAAGCGGGGAGTCGTGTTCTGCCTTCTTCCGGGGCCTGAGCCTCACTTCGAAAATGCTCTCGGACTCCCTTGCAGTGCTCTCACGCATTCCCACAGCAAAATGCTTCCACCCTCGGGAACGGCTATTGGAGCTGAAGCGCGGATTCTCACCAGAGTTGTGGCTTCGAGTTAGGGGGTTGCCTCTAGGCCTGCACGCACACACGGGGCAACGGTACCAGCCTCGTAAACAACAGGTGGAGCTGACAGCTTCCTTCTGCACCGGCCTGTCTCTCCCTCGATTTTACGTATGGAACCCGGCCCCAGGCTCTCACCCATTGTGCAGCCTAAGCTGCTTCCTCCCACAGAGAGGTCTCAGGTAGCTAAAGCACGGTGTCTGTTCACTGTGGTTTCTTCGAGTTAGAACGCGAGCGATTAGACTTCCATGCAAAAGTGGGGCCTCGGTGCTAGCTTGAGGAAACAAGTGGGGAGTCGTGTGCTGCCCCTTGCAACGGCCTCAGGCTCCCCCGGAATTACGTTTGGGACTCCCTTGCACTGCTCTCACGCTCGCACAAAACAAAATGCTTACACCCTCAGGAGCGGCTGCTTAGCTGAAGCACGGATTCCCTACCGAGTTTTTCCTTCGAGTTAGGTGGCTGACTTTCAGCCTGCAGGCACACCCGGGGCAACGGTACCAGCCCCATAAGCATGATGTGAGTTGAGAGCTGCCTTCTGTCCGGCCTGTCTCTCCCTCGATTTTACGAAATGGAACCCTCCCCCAGGCTCTCACCCACAGTACACCCTAAACTGCTTCCTCGCACAGAGACGTCCACGGAAGCTAAAGCACGGTTTCTCTACAGTGTTGTTTCTCCCAGTTAGAGCGCTAGCTATTAGACGTGCATGCAAAAGTGGGGCCGCACTGCTAGCTCCACGGAACAAGTGGGGAGTCGTGTTCTGCCTACTGCCGGGGCCCGAGTCTCACACGGAAAACGGTTTTGGACTCACTTGCAGGGCGCTCACGCAGAGGCACACAGCAAAATGCTTCCAGCCACAGGAATGCCTATGTTCGCTGCAGCAGGAATTCTCTCTAGAGGTGTGCCTTCCACTTAGGTGGTTGGCTTTAGGCCTGCAGGCGCACACGGGGCAACGGTACTAGCCTCGTAAACAAGAGGGGAGCTGACAGCTTCCTTCTGCACCGGCCTGTCTCTCCCTCGAGTTTACGTGTGGAACCCGGCCCCAGGCTCTCACCCATTGTGCAGCCTAACATGCTTCCTCGCACAGAAAGGTCTAAGGTAGCTAAAGCACGGTGTGTGTACACCGTTTTTGCTTCGAGGCAGAACGCAAGGGATTGGACTTCCACGCAACAGTGGGGCCTCAGTGCTAGCCTGATGATACAAGTGGGGAGTCGAGTGCTGCCTCCTGCAGCAGCCTGAGGCTCCCTCGGAATTAGATGTGGGTCGCCCTTGCAGTGCTCTCACGCACGCACACAACAAAATGCTTCCACCCTCAGAAGCGGCTGTTTTAGCTGAAGCACGCATTCTCTGCCGAGTTTTGCCTTCGAGTTAGGTGGCTGTCTTTGAGCCTGCAGGCACACCCGGGGCAACGGTACCAGCCCCATAACCATGATGTGAGTTGAGAGCTGCCTTCTGTACCGGCCTTGTCTCTCGCCCGATTTTACAAAATGGAACCCGTCCCCAGGCTCTCACCCACCGTACACCCTCCACTGCTTCCTCGCACAGGAGAGGTCGACGGGAGCCCAAGCACCGTTTCTCTACAGTGTTGTTTCTCCCAGTTAGAGCGCTAGCTATTAGACGTGCATGCAAAAGTGGGGCCGCACTGCTAGCTCCATGGAACAAGTGGGGAGTCGTGTTCTGCCTACTGCCGGGGCCCGAGTCTCACACGGAAAACGGTTTTGGACTCACTTGCAGGGCGCTCACGCAGAGGCACACAGCAAAATGCTTCCAGCCACCGGAATGCCTATGTTCGCTGCAGCAGGAATTCTCTCTAGAGGTGTTCCTTCCACTCAGGTGGTTGGCTTTAGGCCTGCAGGCGCACACGGGGCAACGGTACTAGCCTCGTAAACAGGAGGGGAGCTGACAGCTTCCTTCTGCACCGGCCTGTCTCTCCCTCGATTTTACGTGCGGAACCCGGCCCCAGGCTCTCAACCACAGTACACCCTAAACGGCTTCCTCCCACAGAGAGGCCGCGGGAGCTAAAGCACGGCTTCTGTACACTGTTGTTTCTTCGAGTTAGAACGCTAGCCTTTAGACTTCCATGCAAAGGTAGGGCCGCAGCGCTGGCTAGGACAAACACACGGGCAGTCGTGTTCTGCCTTCTGCTGGGGCCTGAGTCTCACTGACAAGAAGCTTTGGGCTCCCTTGCAGTGCTCTCATGCACGCACACCACAACATGCTTCCCCCCTCAGGAGCGGCTGTTTTAGCTGAAGCCCGGATTCTCTACCGAGTCTCTCCTTCGAGTTAGGCGGTTGTCTTTAAGCCTCCACGCACACCCGGGGCATCGGTACTAGCCCCATAAGCATGATGTGAGTTGAGGGCTGCCTTCGGCACCGGCCTGTCTCTCCCACGATTTTACATAATGGAACCCGTCCCCAGGCTCTGACCCACAGGCTCTCACCCACACCCTACCCTGCTTCCTCTCACAGAGAGGTCGACGGTAGCTAAAGCACGGTTTCCCTCCAGTGTTGTTTCTCCCAGTTGGAACGCTAGCGATTAGCCTTCCATGCCAGAGTGGGGCCGCAGTGCTAGCTTCATGAAACAAGTGGGGAGTCGTGTCCTGCCTTCTGCCGGGGCCTGAATCTCACACGGAAAATGCTCTTTTGAACTCACTTGCAGTGCGCTCACGCATGCACACAGCAAAATGCGTCCACCCTCAGGCATGGCTCTTTCAGTCGAAGCAGGCATTCTCTACAGAGTTGTTCCTTTGAGTGAGGTGGTTGGCTTTAGGCCTGCAGGCACACCCGGGCCCCGGGTCCTAGCCTCATCATCAAGAGGTGTGTTGAAGCTGCCTCGCGCACCGGCCTGTTTCTCACTCCCTTTCACGTATGGGACCCTTTCCGCGGCGTCTCACGCAAGAACACGGTGAACGGACTCCAGCTTCAGGAACGGCAAAGTTAACCACAGCGCAGTAAGCCCGTAGCATTGATTCTTGGCGTTGGGAGCCTGGTAACTAGGCATCCAGGCACACAGGGTACAGCAGTGCTAATCTCCTAAAGCAAGAGGTGAGTCGACAGCAGCCTTCCTTACACTCCTGCGTCTCACTCAGAGTTACATCTATGTTCCATTTCTCAAGCTTTCACAAAAAACACACAATTGATGAAGCTCACGCTCAAGAAGGGCGATCTTTGCTGAGGCAAGGGTTCTCTACAGTTTTGTTCCTTTGCGTTGGGTGGACGGCAGTTAGGACTCCACGCACACACGGGAGAGCCGATCTAGGGTTCCCGAAACAAGAGCTGAGTGGAGAGGGGCCTTCTGCCCATGCTTATTTCTCCCTCGGAATTCTGCTGGGACTCATTCCCCAGGTTTGCCCTCCAGCAGAGTGGAAAATGCTGCCACCCCGTGGAGAGGCGAATGAGCTGAAGCTGGGATTCTCTACAGGCTTCTTTGTGCCACGTCCGTGTGGAGCACTGAGCATTCCTCTGCACACGTGGAGCAGTAGTGTTAGCTTCGGGTACCAAGAGCTGGGTCAAGAGGTGCCTTCTGGCCCGGACTTCTTCTCCCTCGCTTGCACGGGAGGAAACCGTTCCCCAGGCTCTCACCCACGGTAGCCAGGAAACTGCTTCCTGCCTCACAGAGGTGGATGGTAGCTAAAGCGCGGTTTCTCCGTCGTATTGTTTTTCCAATAAGAGTGCCAGCGATTAGACTTCCATGCAAAAGTGGGGCCGCAGCGCTAGCTTCATGAAGCAAGCGGGGAGTCGTGTTCTGCCTTCTTCCGGGGCCTGAGCCTCACTTCGAAAATGCTCTCGGACTCCCTTGCAGTGCTCTCACGCATTCCCACAGCAAAATGCTTCCACCCTCGGGAACGGCTATTGGAGCTGAAGCGCGGATTCTCACCAGAGTTGTGGCTTCGAGTTAGGGGGTTGCCTCTAGGCCTGCACGCACACACGGGGCAACGGTACCAGCCTCGTAAACAACAGGTGGAGCTGACAGCTTCCTTCTGCACCGGCCTGTCTCTCCCTCGATTTTACGTATGGAACCCGGCCCCAGGCTCTCACCCATTGTGCAGCCTAAGCTGCTTCCTCCCACAGAGAGGTCTCAGGTAGCTAAAGCACGGTGTCTGTTCACTGTGGTTTCTTCGAGTTAGAACGCGAGCGATTAGACTTCCATGCAAAAGTGGGGCCTCGGTGCTAGCTTGAGGAAACAAGTGGGGAGTCGTGTGCTGCCCCTTGCAACGGCCTCAGGCTCCCCCGGAATTACGTTTGGGACTCCCTTGCACTGCTCTCACGCTCGCACAAAACAAAATGCTTACACCCTCAGGAGCGGCTGCTTAGCTGAAGCACGGATTCCCTACCGAGTTTTTCCTTCGAGTTAGGTGGCTGACTTTCAGCCTGCAGGCACACCCGGGGCAACGGTACCAGCCCCATAAGCATGATGTGAGTTGAGAGCTGCCTTCTGTCCGGCCTGTCTCTCCCTCGATTTTACGAAATGGAACCCTCCCCCAGGCTCTCACCCACAGTACACCCTAAACTGCTTCCTCGCACAGAGACGTCCACGGAAGCTAAAGCACGGTTTCTCTACAGTGTTGTTTCTCCCAGTTAGAGCGCTAGCTATTAGACGTGCATGCAAAAGTGGGGCCGCACTGCTAGCTCCACGGAACAAGTGGGGAGTCGTGTTCTGCCTACTGCCGGGGCCCGAGTCTCACACGGAAAACGGTTTTGGACTCACTTGCAGGGCGCTCACGCAGAGGCACACAGCAAAATGCTTCCAGCCACAGGAATGCCTATGTTCGCTGCAGCAGGAATTCTCTCTAGAGGTGTGCCTTCCACTTAGGTGGTTGGCTTTAGGCCTGCAGGCGCACACGGGGCAACGGTACTAGCCTCGTAAACAAGAGGGGAGCTGACAGCTTCCTTCTGCACCGGCCTGTCTCTCCCTCGAGTTTACGTGTGGAACCCGGCCCCAGGCTCTCACCCATTGTGCAGCCTAACATGCTTCCTCGCACAGAAAGGTCTAAGGTAGCTAAAGCACGGTGTGTGTACACCGTTTTTGCTTCGAGGCAGAACGCAAGGGATTGGACTTCCACGCAACAGTGGGGCCTCAGTGCTAGCCTGATGATACAAGTGGGGAGTCGAGTGCTGCCTCCTGCAGCAGCCTGAGGCTCCCTCGGAATTAGATGTGGGACGCCCTTGCAGTGCTCTCACGCACGCACACAACAAAATGCTTCCACCCTCAGAAGCGGCTGTTTTAGCTGAAGCACGCATTCTCTGCCGAGTTTTGCCTTCGAGTTAGGTGGCTGTCTTTGAGCCTGCAGGCACACCCGGGGCAACGGTACCAGCCCCATAACCATGATGTGAGTTGAGAGCTGCCTTCTGTACCGGCCTTGTCTCTCGCCCGATTTTACAAAATGGAACCCGTCCCCAGGCTCTCACCCACCGTACACCCTCCACTGCTTCCTCGCACAGGAGAGGTCGACGGGAGCCCAAGCACCGTTTCTCTACAGTGTTGTTTCTCCCAGTTAGAGCGCTAGCTATTAGACGTGCATGCAAAAGTGGGGCCGCACTGCTAGCTCCATGGAACAAGTGGGGAGTCGTGTTCTGCCTACTGCCGGGGCCCGAGTCTCACACGGAAAACGGTTTTGGACTCACTTGCAGGGCGCTCACGCAGAGGCACACAGCAAAATGCTTCCAGCCACCGGAATGCCTATGTTCGCTGCAGCAGGAATTCTCTCTAGAGGTGTTCCTTCCACTCAGGTGGTTGGCTTTAGGCCTGCAGGCGCACACGGGGCAACGGTACTAGCCTCGTAAACAGGAGGGGAGCTGACAGCTTCCTTCTGCACCGGCCTGTCTCTCCCTCGATTTTACGTGCGGAACCCGGCCCCAGGCTCTCAACCACAGTACACCCTAAACGGCTTCCTCCCACAGAGAGGCCGCGGGAGCTAAAGCACGGCTTCTGTACACTGTTGTTTCTTCGAGTTAGAACGCTAGCCTTTAGACTTCCATGCAAAGGTAGGGCCGCAGCGCTGGCTAGGACAAACACACGGGCAGTCGTGTTCTGCCTTCTGCTGGGGCCTGAGTCTCACTGACAAGAAGCTTTGGGCTCCCTTGCAGTGCTCTCATGCACGCACACCACAACATGCTTCCCCCCTCAGGAGCGGCTGTTTTAGCTGAAGCCCGGATTCTCTACCGAGTCTCTCCTTCGAGTTAGGCGGTTGTCTTTAAGCCTCCACGCACACCCGGGGCATCGGTACTAGCCCCATAAGCATGATGTGAGTTGAGGGCTGCCTTCGGCACCGGCCTGTCTCTCCCACGATTTTACGTAATGGAACCCGCCCCCAGGCTCTGACCCACAGGCTCTCACCCACACCCTACCCTGCTTCCTCTCACAGAGAGGTCGACGGTAGCTAAAGCACGGTTTCCCTCCAGTGTTGTTTCTCCCAGTTGGAACGCTAGCGATTAGCCTTCCATGCCAGAGTGGGGCCGCAGTGCTAGCTTCATGAAACAAGTGGGGAGTCGTGTCCTGCCTTCTGCCGGGGCCTGAATCTCACACGGAAAATGCTCTTTTGAACTCACTTGCAGTGCGCTCACGCATGCACACAGCAAAATGCGTCCACCCTCAGGCATGGCTCTTTCAGTCGAAGCAGGCATTCTCTACAGAGTTGTTCCTTTGAGTGAGGTGGTTGGCTTTAGGCCTGCAGGCACACCCGGGCCCCGGGTCCTAGCCTCATCATCAAGAGGTGTGTTGAAGCTGCCTCGCGCACCGGCCTGTTTCTCACTCCCTTTCACGTATGGGACCCTTTCCGCGGCGTCTCACGCAAGAACACGGTGAACGGACTCCAGCTTCAGGAACGGCAAAGTTAACCACAGCGCAGTAAGCCCGTAGCATTGATTCTTGGCGTTGGGAGCCTGGTAACTAGGCATCCAGGCACACAGGGTACAGCAGTGCTAATCTCCTAAACCAAGAGGTGAGTCGACAGCAGCCTTCCTTACACTCCTGCGTCTCACTCAGAGTTACATCTATGTTCCATTTCTCAAGCTTTCACAAAAAACACACAATTGATGAAGCTCACGCTCAAGAAGGGCGATCTTTGCTGAGGCAAGGGTTCTCTACAGTTTTGTTCCTTTGCGTTGGGTGGACGGCAGTTAGGACTCCACGCACACACGGGAGAGCCGATCTAGGGTTCCCGAAACAAGAGCTGAGTGGAGAGGGGCCTTCTGCCCATGCTTATTTCTCCCTCGGAATTCTGCTGGGACTCATTCCCCAGGTTTGCCCTCCAGCAGAGTGGAAAATGCTGCCACCCCGTGGAGAGGCGAATGAGCTGAAGCTGGGATTCTCTACAGGCTTCTTTGTGCCACGTCCGTGTGGAGCACTGAGCATTCCTCTGCACACGTGGAGCAGTAGTGTTAGCTTCGGGTACCAAGAGCTGGGTCAAGAGGTGCCTTCTGGCCCGGACTTCTTCTCCCTCGCTTGCACGGGAGGAAACCGTTCCCCAGGCTCTCACCCACGGTAGCCAGGAAACTGCTTCCTGCCTCACAGAGGTGGATGGTAGCTAAAGCGCGGTTTCTCCGTCGTATTGTTTTTCCAATAAGAGTGCCAGCGATTAGACTTCCATGCAAAAGTGGGGCCGCAGCGCTAGCTTCATGAAGCAAGCGGGGAGTCGTGTTCTGCCTTCTTCCGGGGCCTGAGCCTCACTTCGAAAATGCTCTCGGACTCCCTTGCAGTGCTCTCACGCATTCCCACAGCAAAATGCTTCCACCCTCGGGAACGGCTATTGGAGCTGAAGCGCGGATTCTCACCAGAGTTGTGGCTTCGAGTTAGGGGGTTGCCTCTAGGCCTGCACGCACACACGGGGCAACGGTACCAGCCTCGTAAACAACAGGTGGAGCTGACAGCTTCCTTCTGCACCGGCCTGTCTCTCCCTCGATTTTACGTATGGAACCCGGCCCCAGGCTCTCACCCATTGTGCAGCCTAAGCTGCTTCCTCCCACAGAGAGGTCTCAGGTAGCTAAAGCACGGTGTCTGTTCACTGTGGTTTCTTCGAGTTAGAACGCGAGCGATTAGACTTCCATGCAAAAGTGGGGCCTCGGTGCTAGCTTGAGGAAACAAGTGGGGAGTCGTGTGCTGCCCCTTGCAACGGCCTCAGGCTCCCCCGGAATTACGTTTGGGACTCCCTTGCACTGCTCTCACGCTCGCACAAAACAAAATGCTTACACCCTCAGGAGCGGCTGCTTAGCTGAAGCACGGATTCCCTACCGAGTTTTTCCTTCGAGTTAGGTGGCTGACTTTCAGCCTGCAGGCACACCCGGGGCAACGGTACCAGCCCCATAAGCATGATGTGAGTTGAGAGCTGCCTTCTGTCCGGCCTGTCTCTCCCTCGATTTTACGAAATGGAACCCTCCCCCAGGCTCTCACCCACAGTACACCCTAAACTGCTTCCTCGCACAGAGACGTCCACGGAAGCTAAAGCACGGTTTCTCTACAGTGTTGTTTCTCCCAGTTAGAGCGCTAGCTATTAGACGTGCATGCAAAAGTGGGGCCGCACTGCTAGCTCCACGGAACAAGTGGGGAGTCGTGTTCTGCCTACTGCCGGGGCCCGAGTCTCACACGGAAAACGGTTTTGGACTCACTTGCAGGGCGCTCACGCAGAGGCACACAGCAAAATGCTTCCAGCCACAGGAATGCCTATGTTCGCTGCAGCAGGAATTCTCTCTAGAGGTGTGCCTTCCACTTAGGTGGTTGGCTTTAGGCCTGCAGGCGCACACGGGGCAACGGTACTAGCCTCGTAAACAAGAGGGGAGCTGACAGCTTCCTTCTGCACCGGCCTGTCTCTCCCTCGAGTTTACGTGTGGAACCCGGCCCCAGGCTCTCACCCATTGTGCAGCCTAACATGCTTCCTCGCACAGAAAGGTCTAAGGTAGCTAAAGCACGGTGTGTGTACACCGTTTTTGCTTCGAGGCAGAACGCAAGGGATTGGACTTCCACGCAACAGTGGGGCCTCAGTGCTAGCCTGATGATACAAGTGGGGAGTCGAGTGCTGCCTCCTGCAGCAGCCTGAGGCTCCCTCGGAATTAGATGTGGGACGCCCTTGCAGTGCTCTCACGCACGCACACAACAAAATGCTTCCACCCTCAGAAGCGGCTGTTTTAGCTGAAGCACGCATTCTCTGCCGAGTTTTGCCTTCGAGTTAGGTGGCTGTCTTTGAGCCTGCAGGCACACCCGGGGCAACGGTACCAGCCCCATAACCATGATGTGAGTTGAGAGCTGCCTTCTGTACCGGCCTTGTCTCTCGCCCGATTTTACAAAATGGAACCCGTCCCCAGGCTCTCACCCACCGTACACCCTCCACTGCTTCCTCGCACAGGAGAGGTCGACGGGAGCCCAAGCACCGTTTCTCTACAGTGTTGTTTCTCCCAGTTAGAGCGCTAGCTATTAGACGTGCATGCAAAAGTGGGGCCGCACTGCTAGCTCCATGGAACAAGTGGGGAGTCGTGTTCTGCCTACTGCCGGGGCCCGAGTCTCACACGGAAAACGGTTTTGGACTCACTTGCAGGGCGCTCACGCAGAGGCACACAGCAAAATGCTTCCAGCCACCGGAATGCCTATGTTCGCTGCAGCAGGAATTCTCTCTAGAGGTGTTCCTTCCACTCAGGTGGTTGGCTTTAGGCCTGCAGGCGCACACGGGGCAACGGTACTAGCCTCGTAAACAGGAGGGGAGCTGACAGCTTCCTTCTGCACCGGCCTGTCTCTCCCTCGATTTTACGTGCGGAACCCGGCCCCAGGCTCTCAACCACAGTACACCCTAAACGGCTTCCTCCCACAGAGAGGCCGCGGGAGCTAAAGCACGGCTTCTGTACACTGTTGTTTCTTCGAGTTAGAACGCTAGCCTTTAGACTTCCATGCAAAGGTAGGGCCGCAGCGCTGGCTAGGACAAACACACGGGCAGTCGTGTTCTGCCTTCTGCTGGGGCCTGAGTCTCACTGACAAGAAGCTTTGGGCTCCCTTGCAGTGCTCTCATGCACGCACACCACAACATGCTTCCCCCCTCAGGAGCGGCTGTTTTAGCTGAAGCCCGGATTCTCTACCGAGTCTCTCCTTCGAGTTAGGCGGTTGTCTTTAAGCCTCCACGCACACCCGGGGCATCGGTACTAGCCCCATAAGCATGATGTGAGTTGAGGGCTGCCTTCGGCACCGGCCTGTCTCTCCCACGATTTTACGTAATGGAACCCGCCCCCAGGCTCTGACCCACAGGCTCTCACCCACACCCTACCCTGCTTCCTCTCACAGAGAGGTCGACGGTAGCTAAAGCACGGTTTCCCTCCAGTGTTGTTTCTCCCAGTTGGAACGCTAGCGATTAGCCTTCCATGCCAGAGTGGGGCCGCAGTGCTAGCTTCATGAAACAAGTGGGGAGTCGTGTCCTGCCTTCTGCCGGGGCCTGAATCTCACACGGAAAATGCTCTTTTGAACTCACTTGCAGTGCGCTCACGCATGCACACAGCAAAATGCGTCCACCCTCAGGCATGGCTCTTTCAGTCGAAGCAGGCATTCTCTACAGAGTTGTTCCTTTGAGTGAGGTGGTTGGCTTTAGGCCTGCAGGCACACCCGGGCCCCGGGTCCTAGCCTCATCATCAAGAGGTGTGTTGAAGCTGCCTCGCGCACCGGCCTGTTTCTCACTCCCTTTCACGTATGGGACCCTTTCCGCGGCGTCTCACGCAAGAACACGGTGAACGGACTCCAGCTTCAGGAACGGCAAAGTTAACCACAGCGCAGTAAGCCCGTAGCATTGATTCTTGGCGTTGGGAGCCTGGTAACTAGGCATCCAGGCACACAGGGTACAGCAGTGCTAATCTCCTAAACCAAGAGGTGAGTCGACAGCAGCCTTCCTTACACTCCTGCGTCTCACTCAGAGTTACATCTATGTTCCATTTCTCAAGCTTTCACAAAAAACACACAATTGATGAAGCTCACGCTCAAGAAGGGCGATCTTTGCTGAGGCAAGGGTTCTCTACAGTTTTGTTCCTTTGCGTTGGGTGGACGGCAGTTAGGACTCCACGCACACACGGGAGAGCCGATCTAGGGTTCCCGAAACAAGAGCTGAGTGGAGAGGGGCCTTCTGCCCATGCTTATTTCTCCCTCGGAATTCTGCTGGGACTCATTCCCCAGGTTTGCCCTCCAGCAGAGTGGAAAATGCTGCCACCCCGTGGAGAGGCGAATGAGCTGAAGCTGGGATTCTCTACAGGCTTGTTTGTGCCACGTCCGTGTGGAGCACTGAGCATTCCTCTGCACACGTGGAGCAGTAGTGTTAGCTTCGGGTACCAAGAGCTGGGTCAAGAGGTGCCTTCTGGCCCGGACTTCTTCTCCCTCGCTTGCACGGGAGGAAACCGTTCCCCAGGCTCTCACCCACGGTAGCCAGGAAACTGCTTCCTGCCTCACAGAGGTGGATGGTAGCTAAAGCGCGGTTTCTCCGTCGTATTGTTTTTCCAATAAGAGTGCCAGCGATTAGACTTCCATGCAAAAGTGGGGCCGCAGCGCTAGCTTCATGAAGCAAGCGGGGAGTCGTGTTCTGCCTTCTTCCGGGGCCTGAGCCTCACTTCGAAAATGCTCTCGGACTCCCTTGCAGTGCTCTCACGCATTCCCACAGCAAAATGCTTCCACCCTCGGGAACGGCTATTGGAGCTGAAGCGCGGATTCTCACCAGAGTTGTGGCTTCGAGTTAGGGGGTTGCCTCTAGGCCTGCACGCACACACGGGGCAACGGTACCAGCCTCGTAAACAACAGGTGGAGCTGACAGCTTCCTTCTGCACCGGCCTGTCTCTCCCTCGATTTTACGTATGGAACCCGGCCCCAGGCTCTCACCCATTGTGCAGCCTAAGCTGCTTCCTCCCACAGAGAGGTCTCAGGTAGCTAAAGCACGGTGTCTGTTCACTGTGGTTTCTTCGAGTTAGAACGCGAGCGATTAGACTTCCATGCAAAAGTGGGGCCTCGGTGCTAGCTTGAGGAAACAAGTGGGGAGTCGTGTGCTGCCCCTTGCAACGGCCTCAGGCTCCCCCGGAATTACGTTTGGGACTCCCTTGCACTGCTCTCACGCTCGCACAAAACAAAATGCTTACACCCTCAGGAGCGGCTGCTTAGCTGAAGCACGGATTCCCTACCGAGTTTTTCCTTCGAGTTAGGTGGCTGACTTTCAGCCTGCAGGCACACCCGGGGCAACGGTACCAGCCCCATAAGCATGATGTGAGTTGAGAGCTGCCTTCTGTCCGGCCTGTCTCTCCCTCGATTTTACGAAATGGAACCCTCCCCCAGGCTCTCACCCACAGTACACCCTAAACTGCTTCCTCGCACAGAGACGTCCACGGAAGCTAAAGCACGGTTTCTCTACAGTGTTGTTTCTCCCAGTTAGAGCGCTAGCTATTAGACGTGCATGCAAAAGTGGGGCCGCACTGCTAGCTCCACGGAACAAGTGGGGAGTCGTGTTCTGCCTACTGCCGGGGCCCGAGTCTCACACGGAAAACGGTTTTGGACTCACTTGCAGGGCGCTCACGCAGAGGCACACAGCAAAATGCTTCCAGCCACAGGAATGCCTATGTTCGCTGCAGCAGGAATTCTCTCTAGAGGTGTGCCTTCCACTTAGGTGGTTGGCTTTAGGCCTGCAGGCGCACACGGGGCAACGGTACTAGCCTCGTAAACAAGAGGGGAGCTGACAGCTTCCTTCTGCACCGGCCTGTCTCTCCCTCGAGTTTACGTGTGGAACCCGGCCCCAGGCTCTCACCCATTGTGCAGCCTAACATGCTTCCTCGCACAGAAAGGTCTAAGGTAGCTAAAGCACGGTGTGTGTACACCGTTTTTGCTTCGAGGCAGAACGCAAGGGATTGGACTTCCACGCAACAGTGGGGCCTCAGTGCTAGCCTGATGATACAAGTGGGGAGTCGAGTGCTGCCTCCTGCAGCAGCCTGAGGCTCCCTCGGAATTAGATGTGGGACGCCCTTGCAGTGCTCTCACGCACGCACACAACAAAATGCTTCCACCCTCAGAAGCGGCTGTTTTAGCTGAAGCACGCATTCTCTGCCGAGTTTTGCCTTCGAGTTAGGTGGCTGTCTTTGAGCCTGCAGGCACACCCGGGGCAACGGTACCAGCCCCATAACCATGATGTGAGTTGAGAGCTGCCTTCTGTACCGGCCTTGTCTCTCGCCCGATTTTACAAAATGGAACCCGTCCCCAGGCTCTCACCCACCGTACACCCTCCACTGCTTCCTCGCACAGGAGAGGTCGACGGGAGCCCAAGCACCGTTTCTCTACAGTGTTGTTTCTCCCAGTTAGAGCGCTAGCTATTAGACGTGCATGCAAAAGTGGGGCCGCACTGCTAGCTCCATGGAACAAGTGGGGAGTCGTGTTCTGCCTACTGCCGGGGCCCGAGTCTCACACGGAAAACGGTTTTGGACTCACTTGCAGGGCGCTCACGCAGAGGCACACAGCAAAATGCTTCCAGCCACCGGAATGCCTATGTTCGCTGCAGCAGGAATTCTCTCTAGAGGTGTTCCTTCCACTCAGGTGGTTGGCTTTAGGCCTGCAGGCGCACACGGGGCAACGGTACTAGCCTCGTAAACAGGAGGGGAGCTGACAGCTTCCTTCTGCACCGGCCTGTCTCTCCCTCGATTTTACGTGCGGAACCCGGCCCCAGGCTCTCAACCACAGTACACCCTAAACGGCTTCCTCCCACAGAGAGGCCGCGGGAGCTAAAGCACGGCTTCTGTACACTGTTGTTTCTTCGAGTTAGAACGCTAGCCTTTAGACTTCCATGCAAAGGTAGGGCCGCAGCGCTGGCTAGGACAAACACACGGGCAGTCGTGTTCTGCCTTCTGCTGGGGCCTGAGTCTCACTGACAAGAAGCTTTGGGCTCCCTTGCAGTGCTCTCATGCACGCACACCACAACATGCTTCCCCCCTCAGGAGCGGCTGTTTTAGCTGAAGCCCGGATTCTCTACCGAGTCTCTCCTTCGAGTTAGGCGGTTGTCTTTAAGCCTCCACGCACACCCGGGGCATCGGTACTAGCCCCATAAGCATGATGTGAGTTGAGGGCTGCCTTCGGCACCGGCCTGTCTCTCCCACGATTTTACGTAATGGAACCCGTCCCCAGGCTCTGACCCACAGGCTCTCACCCACACCCTACCCTGCTTCCTCTCACAGAGAGGTCGACGGTAGCTAAAGCACGGTTTCCCTCCAGTGTTGTTTCTCCCAGTTGGAACGCTAGCGATTAGCCTTCCATGCCAGAGTGGGGCCGCAGTGCTAGCTTCATGAAACAAGTGGGGAGTCGTGTCCTGCCTCCTGCCGGGGCCTGAATCTCACACGGAAAATGCTCTTTTGAACTCACTTGCAGTGCGCTCACGCATGCACACAGCAAAATGCGTCCACCCTCAGGCATGGCTCTTTCAGTCGAAGCAGGCATTCTCTACAGAGTTGTTCCTTTGAGTGAGGTGGTTGGCTTTAGGCCTGCAGGCACACCCGGGCCCCGGGTCCTAGCCTCATCATCAAGAGGTGTGTTGAAGCTGCCTCGCGCACCGGCCTGTTTCTCACTCCCTTTCACGTATGGGACCCTTTCCGCGGCGTCTCACGCAAGAACACGGTGAACGGACTCCAGCTTCAGGAACGGCAAAGTTAACCACAGCGCAGTAAGCCCGTAGCATTGATTCTTGGCGTTGGGAGCCTGGTAACTAGGCATCCAGGCACACAGGGTACAGCAGTGCTAATCTCCTAAACCAAGAGGTGAGTCGACAGCAGCCTTCCTTACACTCCTGCGTCTCACTCAGAGTTACATCTATGTTCCATTTCTCAAGCTTTCACAAAAAACACACAATTGATGAAGCTCACGCTCAAGAAGGGCGATCTTTGCTGAGGCAAGGGTTCTCTACAGTTTTGTTCCTTTGCGTTGGGTGGACGGCAGTTAGGACTCCACGCACACACGGGAGAGCCGATCTAGGGTTCCCGAAACAAGAGCTGAGTGGAGAGGGGCCTTCTGCCCATGCTTATTTCTCCCTCGGAATTCTGCTGGGACTCATTCCCCAGGTTTGCCCTCCAGCAGAGTGGAAAATGCTGCCACCCCGTGGAGAGGCGAATGAGCTGAAGCTGGGATTCTCTACAGGCTTCTTTGTGCCACGTCCGTGTGGAGCACTGAGCATTCCTCTGCACACGTGGAGCAGTAGTGTTAGCTTCGGGTACCAAGAGCTGGGTCAAGAGGTGCCTTCTGGCCCGGACTTCTTCTCCCTCGCTTGCACGGGAGGAAACCGTTCCCCAGGCTCTCACCCACGGTAGCCAGGAAACTGCTTCCTGCCTCACAGAGGTGGATGGTAGCTAAAGCGCGGTTTCTCCGTCGTATTGTTTTTCCAATAAGAGTGCCAGCGATTAGACTTCCATGCAAAAGTGGGGCCGCAGCGCTAGCTTCATGAAGCAAGCGGGGAGTCGTGTTCTGCCTTCTTCCGGGGCCTGAGCCTCACTTCGAAAATGCTCTCGGACTCCCTTGCAGTGCTCTCACGCATTCCCACAGCAAAATGCTTCCACCCTCGGGAACGGCTATTGGAGCTGAAGCGCGGATTCTCACCAGAGTTGTGGCTTCGAGTTAGGGGGTTGCCTCTAGGCCTGCACGCACACACGGGGCAACGGTACCAGCCTCGTAAACAACAGGTGGAGCTGACAGCTTCCTTCTGCACCGGCCTGTCTCTCCCTCGATTTTACGTATGGAACCCGGCCCCAGGCTCTCACCCATTGTGCAGCCTAAGCTGCTTCCTCCCACAGAGAGGTCTCAGGTAGCTAAAGCACGGTGTCTGTTCACTGTGGTTTCTTCGAGTTAGAACGCGAGCGATTAGACTTCCATGCAAAAGTGGGGCCTCGGTGCTAGCTTGAGGAAACAAGTGGGGAGTCGTGTGCTGCCCCTTGCAACGGCCTCAGGCTCCCCCGGAATTACGTTTGGGACTCCCTTGCACTGCTCTCACGCTCGCACAAAACAAAATGCTTACACCCTCAGGAGCGGCTGCTTAGCTGAAGCACGGATTCCCTACCGAGTTTTTCCTTCGAGTTAGGTGGCTGACTTTCAGCCTGCAGGCACACCCGGGGCAACGGTACCAGCCCCATAAGCATGATGTGAGTTGAGAGCTGCCTTCTGTCCGGCCTGTCTCTCCCTCGATTTTACGAAATGGAACCCTCCCCCAGGCTCTCACCCACAGTACACCCTAAACTGCTTCCTCGCACAGAGACGTCCACGGAAGCTAAAGCACGGTTTCTCTACAGTGTTGTTTCTCCCAGTTAGAGCGCTAGCTATTAGACGTGCATGCAAAAGTGGGGCCGCACTGCTAGCTCCACGGAACAAGTGGGGAGTCGTGTTCTGCCTACTGCCGGGGCCCGAGTCTCACACGGAAAACGGTTTTGGACTCACTTGCAGGGCGCTCACGCAGAGGCACACAGCAAAATGCTTCCAGCCACCGGAATGCCTATGTTCGCTGCAGCAGGAATTCTCTCTAGAGGTGTGCCTTCCACTTAGGTGGTTGGCTTTAGGCCTGCAGGCGCACACGGGGCAACGGTACTAGCCTCGTAAACAAGAGGGGAGCTGACAGCTTCCTTCTGCACCGGCCTGTCTCTCCCTCGAGTTTACGTGTGGAACCCGGCCCCAGGCTCTCACCCATTGTGCAGCCTAACATGCTTCCTCGCACAGAAAGGTCTAAGGTAGCTAAAGCACGGTGTGTGTACACCGTTTTTGCTTCGAGGCAGAACGCAAGGGATTGGACTTCCACGCAACAGTGGGGCCTCAGTGCTAGCCTGATGATACAAGTGGGGAGTCGAGTGCTGCCTCCTGCAGCAGCCTGAGGCTCCCTCGGAATTAGATGTGGGACGCCCTTGCAGTGCTCTCACGCACGCACACAACAAAATGCTTCCACCCTCAGAAGCGGCTGTTTTAGCTGAAGCACGCATTCTCTGCCGAGTTTTGCCTTCGAGTTAGGTGGCTGTCTTTGAGCCTGCAGGCACACCCGGGGCAACGGTACCAGCCCCATAACCATGATGTGAGTTGAGAGCTGCCTTCTGTACCGGCCTTGTCTCTCGCCCGATTTTACAAAATGGAACCCGTCCCCAGGCTCTCACCCACCGTACACCCTCCACTGCTTCCTCGCACAGGAGAGGTCGACGGGAGCCCAAGCACCGTTTCTCTACAGTGTTGTTTCTCCCAGTTAGAGCGCTAGCTATTAGACGTGCATGCAAAAGTGGGGCCGCACTGCTAGCTCCATGGAACAAGTGGGGAGTCGTGTTCTGCCTACTGCCGGGGCCCGAGTCTCACACGGAAAACGGTTTTGGACTCACTTGCAGGGCGCTCACGCAGAGGCACACAGCAAAATGCTTCCAGCCACCGGAATGCCTATGTTCGCTGCAGCAGGAATTCTCTCTAGAGGTGTTCCTTCCACTCAGGTGGTTGGCTTTAGGCCTGCAGGCGCACACGGGGCAACGGTACTAGCCTCGTAAACAGGAGGGGAGCTGACAGCTTCCTTCTGCACCGGCCTGTCTCTCCCTCGATTTTACGTGCGGAACCCGGCCCCAGGCTCTCAACCACAGTACACCCTAAACGGCTTCCTCCCACAGAGAGGCCGCGGGAGCTAAAGCACGGCTTCTGTACACTGTTGTTTCTTCGAGTTAGAACGCTAGCCTTTAGACTTCCATGCAAAGGTAGGGCCGCAGCGCTGGCTAGGACAAACACACGGGCAGTCGTGTTCTGCCTTCTGCTGGGGCCTGAGTCTCACTGACAAGAAGCTTTGGGCTCCCTTGCAGTGCTCTCATGCACGCACACCACAACATGCTTCCCCCCTCAGGAGCGGCTGTTTTAGCTGAAGCCCGGATTCTCTACCGAGTCTCTCCTTCGAGTTAGGCGGTTGTCTTTAAGCCTCCACGCACACCCGGGGCATCGGTACTAGCCCCATAAGCATGATGTGAGTTGAGGGCTGCCTTCGGCACCGGCCTGTCTCTCCCACGATTTTACGTAATGGAACCCGTCCCCAGGCTCTGACCCACAGGCTCTCACCCACACCCTACCCTGCTTCCTCTCACAGAGAGGTCGACGGTAGCTAAAGCACGGTTTCCCTCCAGTGTTGTTTCTCCCAGTTGGAACGCTAGCGATTAGCCTTCCATGCCAGAGTGGGGCCGCAGTGCTAGCTTCATGAAACAAGTGGGGAGTCGTGTCCTGCCTCCTGCCGGGGCCTGAATCTCACACGGAAAATGCTCTTTTGAACTCACTTGCAGTGCGCTCACGCATGCACACAGCAAAATGCGTCCACCCTCAGGCATGGCTCTTTCAGTCGAAGCAGGCATTCTCTACAGAGTTGTTCCTTTGAGTGAGGTGGTTGGCTTTAGGCCTGCAGGCACACCCGGGCCCCGGGTCCTAGCCTCATCATCAAGAGGTGTGTTGAAGCTGCCTCGCGCACCGGCCTGTTTCTCACTCCCTTTCACGTATGGGACCCTTTCCGCGGCGTCTCACGCAAGAACACGGTGAACGGACTCCAGCTTCAGGAACGGCAAAGTTAACCACAGCGCAGTAAGCCCGTAGCATTGATTCTTGGCGTTGGGAGCCTGGTAACTAGGCATCCAGGCACACAGGGTACAGCAGTGCTAATCTCCTAAACCAAGAGGTGAGTCGACAGCAGCCTTCCTTACACTCCTGCGTCTCACTCAGAGTTACATCTATGTTCCATTTCTCAAGCTTTCACAAAAAACACACAATTGATGAAGCTCACGCTCAAGAAGGGCGATCTTTGCTGAGGCAAGGGTTCTCTACAGTTTTGTTCCTTTGCGTTGGGTGGACGGCAGTTAGGACTCCACGCACACACGGGAGAGCCGATCTAGGGTTCCCGAAACAAGAGCTGAGTGGAGAGGGGCCTTCTGCCCATGCTTATTTCTCCCTCGGAATTCTGCTGGGACTCATTCCCCAGGTTTGCCCTCCAGCAGAGTGGAAAATGCTGCCACCCCGTGGAGAGGCGAATGAGCTGAAGCTGGGATTCTCTACAGGCTTCTTTGTGCCACGTCCGTGTGGAGCACTGAGCATTCCTCTGCACACGTGGAGCAGTAGTGTTAGCTTCGGGTACCAAGAGCTGGGTCAAGAGGTGCCTTCTGGCCCGGACTTCTTCTCCCTCGCTTGCACGGGAGGAAACCGTTCCCCAGGCTCTCACCCACGGTAGCCAGGAAACTGCTTCCTGCCTCACAGAGGTGGATGGTAGCTAAAGCGCGGTTTCTCCGTCGTATTGTTTTTCCAATAAGAGTGCCAGCGATTAGACTTCCATGCAAAAGTGGGGCCGCAGCGCTAGCTTCATGAAGCAAGCGGGGAGTCGTGTTCTGCCTTCTTCCGGGGCCTGAGCCTCACTTCGAAAATGCTCTCGGACTCCCTTGCAGTGCTCTCACGCATTCCCACAGCAAAATGCTTCCACCCTCGGGAACGGCTATTGGAGCTGAAGCGCGGATTCTCACCAGAGTTGTGGCTTCGAGTTAGGGGGTTGCCTCTAGGCCTGCACGCACACACGGGGCAACGGTACCAGCCTCGTAAACAACAGGTGGAGCTGACAGCTTCCTTCTGCACCGGCCTGTCTCTCCCTCGATTTTACGTATGGAACCCGGCCCCAGGCTCTCACCCATTGTGCAGCCTAAGCTGCTTCCTCCCACAGAGAGGTCTCAGGTAGCTAAAGCACGGTGTCTGTTCACTGTGGTTTCTTCGAGTTAGAACGCGAGCGATTAGACTTCCATGCAAAAGTGGGGCCTCGGTGCTAGCTTGAGGAAACAAGTGGGGAGTCGTGTGCTGCCCCTTGCAACGGCCTCAGGCTCCCCCGGAATTACGTTTGGGACTCCCTTGCACTGCTCTCACGCTCGCACAAAACAAAATGCTTACACCCTCAGGAGCGGCTGCTTAGCTGAAGCACGGATTCCCTACCGAGTTTTTCCTTCGAGTTAGGTGGCTGACTTTCAGCCTGCAGGCACACCCGGGGCAACGGTACCAGCCCCATAAGCATGATGTGAGTTGAGAGCTGCCTTCTGTCCGGCCTGTCTCTCCCTCGATTTTACGAAATGGAACCCTCCCCCAGGCTCTCACCCACAGTACACCCTAAACTGCTTCCTCGCACAGAGACGTCCACGGAAGCTAAAGCACGGTTTCTCTACAGTGTTGTTTCTCCCAGTTAGAGCGCTAGCTATTAGACGTGCATGCAAAAGTGGGGCCGCACTGCTAGCTCCACGGAACAAGTGGGGAGTCGTGTTCTGCCTACTGCCGGGGCCCGAGTCTCACACGGAAAACGGTTTTGGACTCACTTGCAGGGCGCTCACGCAGAGGCACACAGCAAAATGCTTCCAGCCACCGGAATGCCTATGTTCGCTGCAGCAGGAATTCTCTCTAGAGGTGTGCCTTCCACTTAGGTGGTTGGCTTTAGGCCTGCAGGCGCACACGGGGCAACGGTACTAGCCTCGTAAACAAGAGGGGAGCTGACAGCTTCCTTCTGCACCGGCCTGTCTCTCCCTCGAGTTTACGTGTGGAACCCGGCCCCAGGCTCTCACCCATTGTGCAGCCTAACATGCTTCCTCGCACAGAAAGGTCTAAGGTAGCTAAAGCACGGTGTGTGTACACCGTTTTTGCTTCGAGGCAGAACGCAAGGGATTGGACTTCCACGCAACAGTGGGGCCTCAGTGCTAGCCTGATGATACAAGTGGGGAGTCGAGTGCTGCCTCCTGCAGCAGCCTGAGGCTCCCTCGGAATTAGATGTGGGACGCCCTTGCAGTGCTCTCACGCACGCACACAACAAAATGCTTCCACCCTCAGAAGCGGCTGTTTTAGCTGAAGCACGCATTCTCTGCCGAGTTTTGCCTTCGAGTTAGGTGGCTGTCTTTGAGCCTGCAGGCACACCCGGGGCAACGGTACCAGCCCCATAACCATGATGTGAGTTGAGAGCTGCCTTCTGTACCGGCCTTGTCTCTCGCCCGATTTTACAAAATGGAACCCGTCCCCAGGCTCTCACCCACCGTACACCCTCCACTGCTTCCTCGCACAGGAGAGGTCGACGGGAGCCCAAGCACCGTTTCTCTACAGTGTTGTTTCTCCCAGTTAGAGCGCTAGCTATTAGACGTGCATGCAAAAGTGGGGCCGCACTGCTAGCTCCATGGAACAAGTGGGGAGTCGTGTTCTGCCTACTGCCGGGGCCCGAGTCTCACACGGAAAACGGTTTTGGACTCACTTGCAGGGCGCTCACGCAGAGGCACACAGCAAAATGCTTCCAGCCACCGGAATGCCTATGTTCGCTGCAGCAGGAATTCTCTCTAGAGGTGTTCCTTCCACTCAGGTGGTTGGCTTTAGGCCTGCAGGCGCACACGGGGCAACGGTACTAGCCTCGTAAACAGGAGGGGAGCTGACAGCTTCCTTCTGCACCGGCCTGTCTCTCCCTCGATTTTACGTGCGGAACCCGGCCCCAGGCTCTCAACCACAGTACACCCTAAACGGCTTCCTCCCACAGAGAGGCCGCGGGAGCTAAAGCACGGCTTCTGTACACTGTTGTTTCTTCGAGTTAGAACGCTAGCCTTTAGACTTCCATGCAAAGGTAGGGCCGCAGCGCTGGCTAGGACAAACACACGGGCAGTCGTGTTCTGCCTTCTGCTGGGGCCTGAGTCTCACTGACAAGAAGCTTTGGGCTCCCTTGCAGTGCTCTCATGCACGCACACCACAACATGCTTCCCCCCTCAGGAGCGGCTGTTTTAGCTGAAGCCCGGATTCTCTACCGAGTCTCTCCTTCGAGTTAGGCGGTTGTCTTTAAGCCTCCACGCACACCCGGGGCATCGGTACTAGCCCCATAAGCATGATGTGAGTTGAGGGCTGCCTTCGGCACCGGCCTGTCTCTCCCACGATTTTACGTAATGGAACCCGTCCCCAGGCTCTGACCCACAGGCTCTCACCCACACCCTACCCTGCTTCCTCTCACAGAGAGGTCGACGGTAGCTAAAGCACGGTTTCCCTCCAGTGTTGTTTCTCCCAGTTGGAACGCTAGCGATTAGCCTTCCATGCCAGAGTGGGGCCGCAGTGCTAGCTTCATGAAACAAGTGGGGAGTCGTGTCCTGCCTCCTGCCGGGGCCTGAATCTCACACGGAAAATGCTCTTTTGAACTCACTTGCAGTGCGCTCACGCATGCACACAGCAAAATGCGTCCACCCTCAGGCATGGCTCTTTCAGTCGAAGCAGGCATTCTCTACAGAGTTGTTCCTTTGAGTGAGGTGGTTGGCTTTAGGCCTGCAGGCACACCCGGGCCCCGGGTCCTAGCCTCATCATCAAGAGGTGTGTTGAAGCTGCCTCGCGCACCGGCCTGTTTCTCACTCCCTTTCACGTATGGGACCCTTTCCGCGGCGTCTCACGCAAGAACACGGTGAACGGACTCCAGCTTCAGGAACGGCAAAGTTAACCACAGCGCAGTAAGCCCGTAGCATTGATTCTTGGCGTTGGGAGCCTGGTAACTAGGCATCCAGGCACACAGGGTACAGCAGTGCTAATCTCCTAAACCAAGAGGTGAGTCGACAGCAGCCTTCCTTACACTCCTGCGTCTCACTCAGAGTTACATCTATGTTCCATTTCTCAAGCTTTCACAAAAAACACACAATTGATGAAGCTCACGCTCAAGAAGGGCGATCTTTGCTGAGGCAAGGGTTCTCTACAGTTTTGTTCCTTTGCGTTGGGTGGACGGCAGTTAGGACTCCACGCACACACGGGAGAGCCGATCTAGGGTTCCCGAAACAAGAGCTGAGTGGAGAGGGGCCTTCTGCCCATGCTTATTTCTCCCTCGGAATTCTGCTGGGACTCATTCCCCAGGTTTGCCCTCCAGCAGAGTGGAAAATGCTGCCACCCCGTGGAGAGGCGAATGAGCTGAAGCTGGGATTCTCTACAGGCTTGTTTGTGCCACGTCCGTGTGGAGCACTGAGCATTCCTCTGCACACGTGGAGCAGTAGTGTTAGCTTCGGGTACCAAGAGCTGGGTCAAGAGGTGCCTTCTGGCCCGGACTTCTTCTCCCTCGCTTGCACGGGAGGAAACCGTTCCCCAGGCTCTCACCCACGGTAGCCAGGAAACTGCTTCCTGCCTCACAGAGGTGGATGGTAGCTAAAGCGCGGTTTCTCCGTCGTATTGTTTTTCCAATAAGAGTGCCAGCGATTAGACTTCCATGCAAAAGTGGGGCCGCAGCGCTAGCTTCATGAAGCAAGCGGGGAGTCGTGTTCTGCCTTCTTCCGGGGCCTGAGCCTCACTTCGAAAATGCTCTCGGACTCCCTTGCAGTGCTCTCACGCATTCCCACAGCAAAATGCTTCCACCCTCGGGAACGGCTATTGGAGCTGAAGCGCGGATTCTCACCAGAGTTGTGGCTTCGAGTTAGGGGGTTGCCTCTAGGCCTGCACGCACACACGGGGCAACGGTACCAGCCTCGTAAACAACAGGTGGAGCTGACAGCTTCCTTCTGCACCGGCCTGTCTCTCCCTCGATTTTACGTATGGAACCCGGCCCCAGGCTCTCACCCATTGTGCAGCCTAAGCTGCTTCCTCCCACAGAGAGGTCTCAGGTAGCTAAAGCACGGTGTCTGTTCACTGTGGTTTCTTCGAGTTAGAACGCGAGCGATTAGACTTCCATGCAAAAGTGGGGCCTCGGTGCTAGCTTGAGGAAACAAGTGGGGAGTCGTGTGCTGCCCCTTGCAACGGCCTCAGGCTCCCCCGGAATTACGTTTGGGACTCCCTTGCACTGCTCTCACGCTCGCACAAAACAAAATGCTTACACCCTCAGGAGCGGCTGCTTAGCTGAAGCACGGATTCCCTACCGAGTTTTTCCTTCGAGTTAGGTGGCTGACTTTCAGCCTGCAGGCACACCCGGGGCAACGGTACCAGCCCCATAAGCATGATGTGAGTTGAGAGCTGCCTTCTGTCCGGCCTGTCTCTCCCTCGATTTTACGAAATGGAACCCTCCCCCAGGCTCTCACCCACAGTACACCCTAAACTGCTTCCTCGCACAGAGACGTCCACGGAAGCTAAAGCACGGTTTCTCTACAGTGTTGTTTCTCCCAGTTAGAGCGCTAGCTATTAGACGTGCATGCAAAAGTGGGGCCGCACTGCTAGCTCCACGGAACAAGTGGGGAGTCGTGTTCTGCCTACTGCCGGGGCCCGAGTCTCACACGGAAAACGGTTTTGGACTCACTTGCAGGGCGCTCACGCAGAGGCACACAGCAAAATGCTTCCAGCCACAGGAATGCCTATGTTCGCTGCAGCAGGAATTCTCTCTAGAGGTGTGCCTTCCACTTAGGTGGTTGGCTTTAGGCCTGCAGGCGCACACGGGGCAACGGTACTAGCCTCGTAAACAAGAGGGGAGCTGACAGCTTCCTTCTGCACCGGCCTGTCTCTCCCTCGAGTTTACGTGTGGAACCCGGCCCCAGGCTCTCACCCATTGTGCAGCCTAACATGCTTCCTCGCACAGAAAGGTCTAAGGTAGCTAAAGCACGGTGTGTGTACACCGTTTTTGCTTCGAGGCAGAACGCAAGGGATTGGACTTCCACGCAACAGTGGGGCCTCAGTGCTAGCCTGATGATACAAGTGGGGAGTCGAGTGCTGCCTCCTGCAGCAGCCTGAGGCTCCCTCGGAATTAGATGTGGGACGCCCTTGCAGTGCTCTCACGCACGCACACAACAAAATGCTTCCACCCTCAGAAGCGGCTGTTTTAGCTGAAGCACGCATTCTCTGCCGAGTTTTGCCTTCGAGTTAGGTGGCTGTCTTTGAGCCTGCAGGCACACCCGGGGCAACGGTACCAGCCCCATAACCATGATGTGAGTTGAGAGCTGCCTTCTGTACCGGCCTTGTCTCTCGCCCGATTTTACAAAATGGAACCCGTCCCCAGGCTCTCACCCACCGTACACCCTCCACTGCTTCCTCGCACAGGAGAGGTCGACGGGAGCCCAAGCACCGTTTCTCTACAGTGTTGTTTCTCCCAGTTAGAGCGCTAGCTATTAGACGTGCATGCAAAAGTGGGGCTGCACTGCTAGCTCCATGGAACAAGTGGGGAGTCGTGTTCTGCCTACTGCCGGGGCCCGAGTCTCACACGGAAAACGGTTTTGGACTCACTTGCAGGGCGCTCACGCAGAGGCACACAGCAAAATGCTTCCAGCCACCGGAATGCCTATGTTCGCTGCAGCAGGAATTCTCTCTAGAGGTGTTCCTTCCACTCAGGTGGTTGGCTTTAGGCCTGCAGGCGCACACGGGGCAACGGTACTAGCCTCGTAAACAGGAGGGGAGCTGACAGCTTCCTTCTGCACCGGCCTGTCTCTCCCTCGATTTTACGTGCGGAACCCGGCCCCAGGCTCTCAACCACAGTACACCCTAAACGGCTTCCTCCCACAGAGAGGCCGCGGGAGCTAAAGCACGGCTTCTGTACACTGTTGTTTCTTCGAGTTAGAACGCTAGCCTTTAGACTTCCATGCAAAGGTAGGGCCGCAGCGCTGGCTAGGACAAACACACGGGCAGTCGTGTTCTGCCTTCTGCTGGGGCCTGAGTCTCACTGACAAGAAGCTTTGGGCTCCCTTGCAGTGCTCTCATGCACGCACACCACAACATGCTTCCCCCCTCAGGAGCGGCTGTTTTAGCTGAAGCCCGGATTCTCTACCGAGTCTCTCCTTCGAGTTAGGCGGTTGTCTTTAAGCCTCCACGCACACCCGGGGCATCGGTACTAGCCCCATAAGCATGATGTGAGTTGAGGGCTGCCTTCGGCACCGGCCTGTCTCTCCCACGATTTTACGTAATGGAACCCGTCCCCAGGCTCTGACCCACAGGCTCTCACCCACACCCTACCCTGCTTCCTCTCACAGAGAGGTCGACGGTAGCTAAAGCACGGTTTCCCTCCAGTGTTGTTTCTCCCAGTTGGAACGCTAGCGATTAGCCTTCCATGCCAGAGTGGGGCCGCAGTGCTAGCTTCATGAAACAAGTGGGGAGTCGTGTCCTGCCTCCTGCCGGGGCCTGAATCTCACACGGAAAATGCTCTTTTGAACTCACTTGCAGTGCGCTCACGCATGCACACAGCAAAATGCGTCCACCCTCAGGCATGGCTCTTTCAGTCGAAGCAGGCATTCTCTACAGAGTTGTTCCTTTGAGTGAGGTGGTTGGCTTTAGGCCTGCAGGCACACCCGGGCCCCGGGTCCTAGCCTCATCATCAAGAGGTGTGTTGAAGCTGCCTCGCGCACCGGCCTGTTTCTCACTCCCTTTCACGTATGGGACCCTTTCCGCGGCGTCTCACGCAAGAACACGGTGAACGGACTCCAGCTTCAGGAACGGCAAAGTTAACCACAGCGCAGTAAGCCCGTAGCATTGATTCTTGGCGTTGGGAGCCTGGTAACTAGGCATCCAGGCACACAGGGTACAGCAGTGCTAATCTCCTAAACCAAGAGGTGAGTCGACAGCAGCCTTCCTTACACTCCTGCGTCTCACTCAGAGTTACATCTATGTTCCATTTCTCAAGCTTTCACAAAAAACACACAATTGATGAAGCTCACGCTCAAGAAGGGCGATCTTTGCTGAGGCAAGGGTTCTCTACAGTTTTGTTCCTTTGCGTTGGGTGGACGGCAGTTAGGACTCCACGCACACACGGGAGAGCCGATCTAGGGTTCCCGAAACAAGAGCTGAGTGGAGAGGGGCCTTCTGCCCATGCTTATTTCTCCCTCGGAATTCTGCTGGGACTCATTCCCCAGGTTTGCCCTCCAGCAGAGTGGAAAATGCTGCCACCCCGTGGAGAGGCGAATGAGCTGAAGCTGGGATTCTCTACAGGCTTCTTTGTGCCACGTCCGTGTGGAGCACTGAGCATTCCTCTGCACACGTGGAGCAGTAGTGTTAGCTTCGGGTACCAAGAGCTGGGTCAAGAGGTGCCTTCTGGCCCGGACTTCTTCTCCCTCGCTTGCACGGGAGGAAACCGTTCCCCAGGCTCTCACCCACGGTAGCCAGGAAACTGCTTCCTGCCTCACAGAGGTGGATGGTAGCTAAAGCGCGGTTTCTCCGTCGTATTGTTTTTCCAATAAGAGTGCCAGCGATTAGACTTCCATGCAAAAGTGGGGCCGCAGCGCTAGCTTCATGAAGCAAGCGGGGAGTCGTGTTCTGCCTTCTTCCGGGGCCTGAGCCTCACTTCGAAAATGCTCTCGGACTCCCTTGCAGTGCTCTCACGCATTCCCACAGCAAAATGCTTCCACCCTCGGGAACGGCTATTGGAGCTGAAGCGCGGATTCTCACCAGAGTTGTGGCTTCGAGTTAGGGGGTTGCCTCTAGGCCTGCACGCACACACGGGGCAACGGTACCAGCCTCGTAAACAACAGGTGGAGCTGACAGCTTCCTTCTGCACCGGCCTGTCTCTCCCTCGATTTTACGTATGGAACCCGGCCCCAGGCTCTCACCCATTGTGCAGCCTAAGCTGCTTCCTCCCACAGAGAGGTCTCAGGTAGCTAAAGCACGGTGTCTGTTCACTGTGGTTTCTTCGAGTTAGAACGCGAGCGATTAGACTTCCATGCAAAAGTGGGGCCTCGGTGCTAGCTTGAGGAAACAAGTGGGGAGTCGTGTGCTGCCCCTTGCAACGGCCTCAGGCTCCCCCGGAATTACGTTTGGGACTCCCTTGCACTGCTCTCACGCTCGCACAAAACAAAATGCTTACACCCTCAGGAGCGGCTGCTTAGCTGAAGCACGGATTCCCTACCGAGTTTTTCCTTCGAGTTAGGTGGCTGACTTTCAGCCTGCAGGCACACCCGGGGCAACGGTACCAGCCCCATAAGCATGATGTGAGTTGAGAGCTGCCTTCTGTCCGGCCTGTCTCTCCCTCGATTTTACGAAATGGAACCCTCCCCCAGGCTCTCACCCACAGTACACCCTAAACTGCTTCCTCGCACAGAGACGTCCACGGAAGCTAAAGCACGGTTTCTCTACAGTGTTGTTTCTCCCAGTTAGAGCGCTAGCTATTAGACGTGCATGCAAAAGTGGGGCCGCACTGCTAGCTCCACGGAACAAGTGGGGAGTCGTGTTCTGCCTACTGCCGGGGCCCGAGTCTCACACGGAAAACGGTTTTGGACTCACTTGCAGGGCGCTCACGCAGAGGCACACAGCAAAATGCTTCCAGCCACAGGAATGCCTATGTTCGCTGCAGCAGGAATTCTCTCTAGAGGTGTGCCTTCCACTTAGGTGGTTGGCTTTAGGCCTGCAGGCGCACACGGGGCAACGGTACTAGCCTCGTAAACAAGAGGGGAGCTGACAGCTTCCTTCTGCACCGGCCTGTCTCTCCCTCGAGTTTACGTGTGGAACCCGGCCCCAGGCTCTCACCCATTGTGCAGCCTAACATGCTTCCTCGCACAGAAAGGTCTAAGGTAGCTAAAGCACGGTGTGTGTACACCGTTTTTGCTTCGAGGCAGAACGCAAGGGATTGGACTTCCACGCAACAGTGGGGCCTCAGTGCTAGCCTGATGATACAAGTGGGGAGTCGAGTGCTGCCTCCTGCAGCAGCCTGAGGCTCCCTCGGAATTAGATGTGGGTCGCCCTTGCAGTGCTCTCACGCACGCACACAACAAAATGCTTCCACCCTCAGAAGCGGCTGTTTTAGCTGAAGCACGCATTCTCTGCCGAGTTTTGCCTTCGAGTTAGGTGGCTGTCTTTGAGCCTGCAGGCACACCCGGGGCAACGGTACCAGCCCCATAACCATGATGTGAGTTGAGAGCTGCCTTCTGTACCGGCCTTGTCTCTCGCCCGATTTTACAAAATGGAACCCGTCCCCAGGCTCTCACCCACCGTACACCCTCCACTGCTTCCTCGCACAGGAGAGGTCGACGGGAGCCCAAGCACCGTTTCTCTACAGTGTTGTTTCTCCCAGTTAGAGCGCTAGCTATTAGACGTGCATGCAAAAGTGGGGCCGCACTGCTAGCTCCATGGAACAAGTGGGGAGTCGTGTTCTGCCTACTGCCGGGGCCCGAGTCTCACACGGAAAACGGTTTTGGACTCACTTGCAGGGCGCTCACGCAGAGGCACACAGCAAAATGCTTCCAGCCACCGGAATGCCTATGTTCGCTGCAGCAGGAATTCTCTCTAGAGGTGTTCCTTCCACTCAGGTGGTTGGCTTTAGGCCTGCAGGCGCACACGGGGCAACGGTACTAGCCTCGTAAACAGGAGGGGAGCTGACAGCTTCCTTCTGCACCGGCCTGTCTCTCCCTCGATTTTACGTGCGGAACCCGGCCCCAGGCTCTCAACCACAGTACACCCTAAACGGCTTCCTCCCACAGAGAGGCCGCGGGAGCTAAAGCACGGCTTCTGTACACTGTTGTTTCTTCGAGTTAGAACGCTAGCCTTTAGACTTCCATGCAAAGGTAGGGCCGCAGCGCTGGCTAGGACAAACACACGGGCAGTCGTGTTCTGCCTTCTGCTGGGGCCTGAGTCTCACTGACAAGAAGCTTTGGGCTCCCTTGCAGTGCTCTCATGCACGCACACCACAACATGCTTCCCCCCTCAGGAGCGGCTGTTTTAGCTGAAGCCCGGATTCTCTACCGAGTCTCTCCTTCGAGTTAGGCGGTTGTCTTTAAGCCTCCACGCACACCCGGGGCATCGGTACTAGCCCCATAAGCATGATGTGAGTTGAGGGCTGCCTTCGGCACCGGCCTGTCTCTCCCACGATTTTACGTAATGGAACCCGTCCCCAGGCTCTGACCCACAGGCTCTCACCCACACCCTACCCTGCTTCCTCTCACAGAGAGGTCGACGGTAGCTAAAGCACGGTTTCCCTCCAGTGTTGTTTCTCCCAGTTGGAACGCTAGCGATTAGCCTTCCATGCCAGAGTGGGGCCGCAGTGCTAGCTTCATGAAACAAGTGGGGAGTCGTGTCCTGCCTTCTGCCGGGGCCTGAATCTCACACGGAAAATGCTCTTTTGAACTCACTTGCAGTGCGCTCACGCATGCACACAGCAAAATGCGTCCACCCTCAGGCATGGCTCTTTCAGTCGAAGCAGGCATTCTCTACAGAGTTGTTCCTTTGAGTGAGGTGGTTGGCTTTAGGCCTGCAGGCACACCCGGGCCCCGGGTCCTAGCCTCATCATCAAGAGGTGTGTTGAAGCTGCCTCGCGCACCGGCCTGTTTCTCACTCCCTTTCACGTATGGGACCCTTTCCGCGGCGTCTCACGCAAGAACACGGTGAACGGACTCCAGCTTCAGGAACGGCAAAGTTAACCACAGCGCAGTAAGCCCGTAGCATTGATTCTTGGCGTTGGGAGCCTGGTAACTAGGCATCCAGGCACACAGGGTACAGCAGTGCTAATCTCCTAAACCAAGAGGTGAGTCGACAGCAGCCTTCCTTACACTCCTGCGTCTCACTCAGAGTTACATCTATGTTCCATTTCTCAAGCTTTCACAAAAAACACACAATTGATGAAGCTCACGCTCAAGAAGGGCGATCTTTGCTGAGGCAAGGGTTCTCTACAGTTTTGTTCCTTTGCGTTGGGTGGACGGCAGTTAGGACTCCACGCACACACGGGAGAGCCGATCTAGGGTTCCCGAAACAAGAGCTGAGTGGAGAGGGGCCTTCTGCCCATGCTTATTTCTCCCTCGGAATTCTGCTGGGACTCATTCCCCAGGTTTGCCCTCCAGCAGAGTGGAAAATGCTGCCACCCCGTGGAGAGGCGAATGAGCTGAAGCTGGGATTCTCTACAGGCTTCTTTGTGCCACGTCCGTGTGGAGCACTGAGCATTCCTCTGCACACGTGGAGCAGTAGTGTTAGCTTCGGGTACCAAGAGCTGGGTCAAGAGGTGCCTTCTGGCCCGGACTTCTTCTCCCTCGCTTGCACGGGAGGAAACCGTTCCCCAGGCTCTCACCCACGGTAGCCAGGAAACTGCTTCCTGCCTCACAGAGGTGGATGGTAGCTAAAGCGCGGTTTCTCCGTCGTATTGTTTTTCCAATAAGAGTGCCAGCGATTAGACTTCCATGCAAAAGTGGGGCCGCAGCGCTAGCTTCATGAAGCAAGCGGGGAGTCGTGTTCTGCCTTCTTCCGGGGCCTGAGCCTCACTTCGAAAATGCTCTCGGACTCCCTTGCAGTGCTCTCACGCATTCCCACAGCAAAATGCTTCCACCCTCGGGAACGGCTATTGGAGCTGAAGCGCGGATTCTCACCAGAGTTGTGGCTTCGAGTTAGGGGGTTGCCTCTAGGCCTGCACGCACACACGGGGCAACGGTACCAGCCTCGTAAACAACAGGTGGAGCTGACAGCTTCCTTCTGCACCGGCCTGTCTCTCCCTCGATTTTACGTATGGAACCCGGCCCCAGGCTCTCACCCATTGTGCAGCCTAAGCTGCTTCCTCCCACAGAGAGGTCTCAGGTAGCTAAAGCACGGTGTCTGTTCACTGTGGTTTCTTCGAGTTAGAACGCGAGCGATTAGACTTCCATGCAAAAGTGGGGCCTCGGTGCTAGCTTGAGGAAACAAGTGGGGAGTCGTGTGCTGCCCCTTGCAACGGCCTCAGGCTCCCCCGGAATTACGTTTGGGACTCCCTTGCACTGCTCTCACGCTCGCACAAAACAAAATGCTTACACCCTCAGGAGCGGCTGCTTAGCTGAAGCACGGATTCCCTACCGAGTTTTTCCTTCGAGTTAGGTGGCTGACTTTCAGCCTGCAGGCACACCCGGGGCAACGGTACCAGCCCCATAAGCATGATGTGAGTTGAGAGCTGCCTTCTGTCCGGCCTGTCTCTCCCTCGATTTTACGAAATGGAACCCTCCCCCAGGCTCTCACCCACAGTACACCCTAAACTGCTTCCTCGCACAGAGACGTCCACGGAAGCTAAAGCACGGTTTCTCTACAGTGTTGTTTCTCCCAGTTAGAGCGCTAGCTATTAGACGTGCATGCAAAAGTGGGGCCGCACTGCTAGCTCCACGGAACAAGTGGGGAGTCGTGTTCTGCCTACTGCCGGGGCCCGAGTCTCACACGGAAAACGGTTTTGGACTCACTTGCAGGGCGCTCACGCAGAGGCACACAGCAAAATGCTTCCAGCCACAGGAATGCCTATGTTCGCTGCAGCAGGAATTCTCTCTAGAGGTGTGCCTTCCACTTAGGTGGTTGGCTTTAGGCCTGCAGGCGCACGCGGGGCAACGGTACTAGCCTCGTAAACAAGAGGGGAGCTGACAGCTTCCTTCTGCACCGGCCTGTCTCTCCCTCGAGTTTACGTGTGGAACCCGGCCCCAGGCTCTCACCCATTGTGCAGCCTAACATGCTTCCTCGCACAGAAAGGTCTAAGGTAGCTAAAGCACGGTGTGTGTACACCGTTTTTGCTTCGAGGCAGAACGCAAGGGATTGGACTTCCACGCAACAGTGGGGCCTCAGTGCTAGCCTGATGATACAAGTGGGGAGTCGAGTGCTGCCTCCTGCAGCAGCCTGAGGCTCCCTCGGAATTAGATGTGGGTCGCCCTTGCAGTGCTCTCACGCACGCACACAACAAAATGCTTCCACCCTCAGAAGCGGCTGTTTTAGCTGAAGCACGCATTCTCTGCCGAGTTTTGCCTTCGAGTTAGGTGGCTGTCTTTGAGCCTGCAGGCACACCCGGGGCAACGGTACCAGCCCCATAACCATGATGTGAGTTGAGAGCTGCCTTCTGTACCGGCCTTGTCTCTCGCCCGATTTTACAAAATGGAACCCGTCCCCAGGCTCTCACCCACCGTACACCCTCCACTGCTTCCTCGCACAGGAGAGGTCGACGGGAGCCCAAGCACCGTTTCTCTACAGTGTTGTTTCTCCCAGTTAGAGCGCTAGCTATTAGACGTGCATGCAAAAGTGGGGCCGCACTGCTAGCTCCATGGAACAAGTGGGGAGTCGTGTTCTGCCTACTGCCGGGGCCCGAGTCTCACACGGAAAACGGTTTTGGACTCACTTGCAGGGCGCTCACGCAGAGGCACACAGCAAAATGCTTCCAGCCACCGGAATGCCTATGTTCGCTGCAGCAGGAATTCTCTCTAGAGGTGTTCCTTCCACTCAGGTGGTTGGCTTTAGGCCTGCAGGCGCACACGGGGCAACGGTACTAGCCTCGTAAACAGGAGGGGAGCTGACAGCTTCCTTCTGCACCGGCCTGTCTCTCCCTCGATTTTACGTGCGGAACCCGGCCCCAGGCTCTCAACCACAGTACACCCTAAACGGCTTCCTCCCACAGAGAGGCCGCGGGAGCTAAAGCACGGCTTCTGTACACTGTTGTTTCTTCGAGTTAGAACGCTAGCCTTTAGACTTCCATGCAAAGGTAGGGCCGCAGCGCTGGCTAGGACAAACACACGGGCAGTCGTGTTCTGCCTTCTGCTGGGGCCTGAGTCTCACTGACAAGAAGCTTTGGGCTCCCTTGCAGTGCTCTCATGCACGCACACCACAACATGCTTCCCCCCTCAGGAGCGGCTGTTTTAGCTGAAGCCCGGATTCTCTACCGAGTCTCTCCTTCGAGTTAGGCGGTTGTCTTTAAGCCTCCACGCACACCCGGGGCATCGGTACTAGCCCCATAAGCATGATGTGAGTTGAGGGCTGCCTTCGGCACCGGCCTGTCTCTCCCACGATTTTACGTAATGGAACCCGTCCCCAGGCTCTGACCCACAGGCTCTCACCCACACCCTACCCTGCTTCCTCTCACAGAGAGGTCGACGGTAGCTAAAGCACGGTTTCCCTCCAGTGTTGTTTCTCCCAGTTGGAACGCTAGCGATTAGCCTTCCATGCCAGAGTGGGGCCGCAGTGCTAGCTTCATGAAACAAGTGGGGAGTCGTGTCCTGCCTTCTGCCGGGGCCTGAATCTCACACGGAAAATGCTCTTTTGAACTCACTTGCAGTGCGCTCACGCATGCACACAGCAAAATGCGTCCACCCTCAGGCATGGCTCTTTCAGTCGAAGCAGGCATTCTCTACAGAGTTGTTCCTTTGAGTGAGGTGGTTGGCTTTAGGCCTGCAGGCACACCCGGGCCCCGGGTCCTAGCCTCATCATCAAGAGGTGTGTTGAAGCTGCCTCGCGCACCGGCCTGTTTCTCACTCCCTTTCACGTATGGGACCCTTTCCGCGGCGTCTCACGCAAGAACACGGTGAACGGACTCCAGCTTCAGGAACGGCAAAGTTAACCACAGCGCAGTAAGCCCGTAGCATTGATTCTTGGCGTTGGGAGCCTGGTAACTAGGCATCCAGGCACACAGGGTACAGCAGTGCTAATCTCCTAAACCAAGAGGTGAGTCGACAGCAGCCTTCCTTACACTCCTGCGTCTCACTCAGAGTTACATCTATGTTCCATTTCTCAAGCTTTCACAAAAAACACACAATTGATGAAGCTCACGCTCAAGAAGGGCGATCTTTGCTGAGGCAAGGGTTCTCTACAGTTTTGTTCCTTTGCGTTGGGTGGACGGCAGTTAGGACTCCACGCACACACGGGAGAGCCGATCTAGGGTTCCCGAAACAAGAGCTGAGTGGAGAGGGGCCTTCTGCCCATGCTTATTTCTCCCTCGGAATTCTGCTGGGACTCATTCCCCAGGTTTGCCCTCCAGCAGAGTGGAAAATGCTGCCACCCCGTGGAGAGGCGAATGAGCTGAAGCTGGGATTCTCTACAGGCTTCTTTGTGCCACGTCCGTGTGGAGCACTGAGCATTCCTCTGCACACGTGGAGCAGTAGTGTTAGCTTCGGGTACCAAGAGCTGGGTCAAGAGGTGCCTTCTGGCCCGGACTTCTTCTCCCTCGCTTGCACGGGAGGAAACCGTTCCCCAGGCTCTCACCCACGGTAGCCAGGAAACTGCTTCCTGCCTCACAGAGGTGGATGGTAGCTAAAGCGCGGTTTCTCCGTCGTATTGTTTTTCCAATAAGAGTGCCAGCGATTAGACTTCCATGCAAAAGTGGGGCCGCAGCGCTAGCTTCATGAAGCAAGCGGGGAGTCGTGTTCTGCCTTCTTCCGGGGCCTGAGCCTCACTTCGAAAATGCTCTCGGACTCCCTTGCAGTGCTCTCACGCATTCCCACAGCAAAATGCTTCCACCCTCGGGAACGGCTATTGGAGCTGAAGCGCGGATTCTCACCAGAGTTGTGGCTTCGAGTTAGGGGGTTGCCTCTAGGCCTGCACGCACACACGGGGCAACGGTACCAGCCTCGTAAACAACAGGTGGAGCTGACAGCTTCCTTCTGCACCGGCCTGTCTCTCCCTCGATTTTACGTATGGAACCCGGCCCCAGGCTCTCACCCATTGTGCAGCCTAAGCTGCTTCCTCCCACAGAGAGGTCTCAGGTAGCTAAAGCACGGTGTCTGTTCACTGTGGTTTCTTCGAGTTAGAACGCGAGCGATTAGACTTCCATGCAAAAGTGGGGCCTCGGTGCTAGCTTGAGGAAACAAGTGGGGAGTCGTGTGCTGCCCCTTGCAACGGCCTCAGGCTCCCCCGGAATTACGTTTGGGACTCCCTTGCACTGCTCTCACGCTCGCACAAAACAAAATGCTTACACCCTCAGGAGCGGCTGCTTAGCTGAAGCACGGATTCCCTACCGAGTTTTTCCTTCGAGTTAGGTGGCTGACTTTCAGCCTGCAGGCACACCCGGGGCAACGGTACCAGCCCCATAAGCATGATGTGAGTTGAGAGCTGCCTTCTGTCCGGCCTGTCTCTCCCTCGATTTTACGAAATGGAACCCTCCCCCAGGCTCTCACCCACAGTACACCCTAAACTGCTTCCTCGCACAGAGACGTCCACGGAAGCTAAAGCACGGTTTCTCTACAGTGTTGTTTCTCCCAGTTAGAGCGCTAGCTATTAGACGTGCATGCAAAAGTGGGGCCGCACTGCTAGCTCCACGGAACAAGTGGGGAGTCGTGTTCTGCCTACTGCCGGGGCCCGAGTCTCACACGGAAAACGGTTTTGGACTCACTTGCAGGGCGCTCACGCAGAGGCACACAGCAAAATGCTTCCAGCCACAGGAATGCCTATGTTCGCTGCAGCAGGAATTCTCTCTAGAGGTGTGCCTTCCACTTAGGTGGTTGGCTTTAGGCCTGCAGGCGCACACGGGGCAACGGTACTAGCCTCGTAAACAAGAGGGGAGCTGACAGCTTCCTTCTGCACCGGCCTGTCTCTCCCTCGAGTTTACGTGTGGAACCCGGCCCCAGGCTCTCACCCATTGTGCAGCCTAACATGCTTCCTCGCACAGAAAGGTCTAAGGTAGCTAAAGCACGGTGTGTGTACACCGTTTTTGCTTCGAGGCAGAACGCAAGGGATTGGACTTCCACGCAACAGTGGGGCCTCAGTGCTAGCCTGATGATACAAGTGGGGAGTCGAGTGCTGCCTCCTGCAGCAGCCTGAGGCTCCCTCGGAATTAGATGTGGGACGCCCTTGCAGTGCTCTCACGCACGCACACAACAAAATGCTTCCACCCTCAGAAGCGGCTGTTTTAGCTGAAGCACGCATTCTCTGCCGAGTTTTGCCTTCGAGTTAGGTGGCTGTCTTTGAGCCTGCAGGCACACCCGGGGCAACGGTACCAGCCCCATAACCATGATGTGAGTTGAGAGCTGCCTTCTGTACCGGCCTTGTCTCTCGCCCGATTTTACAAAATGGAACCCGTCCCCAGGCTCTCACCCACCGTACACCCTCCACTGCTTCCTCGCACAGGAGAGGTCGACGGGAGCCCAAGCACCGTTTCTCTACAGTGTTGTTTCTCCCAGTTAGAGCGCTAGCTATTAGACGTGCATGCAAAAGTGGGGCCGCACTGCTAGCTCCATGGAACAAGTGGGGAGTCGTGTTCTGCCTACTGCCGGGGCCCGAGTCTCACACGGAAAACGGTTTTGGACTCACTTGCAGGGCGCTCACGCAGAGGCACACAGCAAAATGCTTCCAGCCACCGGAATGCCTATGTTCGCTGCAGCAGGAATTCTCTCTAGAGGTGTTCCTTCCACTCAGGTGGTTGGCTTTAGGCCTGCAGGCGCACACGGGGCAACGGTACTAGCCTCGTAAACAGGAGGGGAGCTGACAGCTTCCTTCTGCACCGGCCTGTCTCTCCCTCGATTTTACGTGCGGAACCCGGCCCCAGGCTCTCAACCACAGTACACCCTAAACGGCTTCCTCCCACAGAGAGGCCGCGGGAGCTAAAGCACGGCTTCTGTACACTGTTGTTTCTTCGAGTTAGAACGCTAGCCTTTAGACTTCCATGCAAAGGTAGGGCCGCAGCGCTGGCTAGGACAAACACACGGGCAGTCGTGTTCTGCCTTCTGCTGGGGCCTGAGTCTCACTGACAAGAAGCTTTGGGCTCCCTTGCAGTGCTCTCATGCACGCACACCACAACATGCTTCCCCCCTCAGGAGCGGCTGTTTTAGCTGAAGCCCGGATTCTCTACCGAGTCTCTCCTTCGAGTTAGGCGGTTGTCTTTAAGCCTCCACGCACACCCGGGGCATCGGTACTAGCCCCATAAGCATGATGTGAGTTGAGGGCTGCCTTCGGCACCGGCCTGTCTCTCCCACGATTTTACGTAATGGAACCCGTCCCCAGGCTCTGACCCACAGGCTCTCACCCACACCCTACCCTGCTTCCTCTCACAGAGAGGTCGACGGTAGCTAAAGCACGGTTTCCCTCCAGTGTTGTTTCTCCCAGTTGGAACGCTAGCGATTAGCCTTCCATGCCAGAGTGGGGCCGCAGTGCTAGCTTCATGAAACAAGTGGGGAGTCGTGTCCTGCCTTCTGCCGGGGCCTGAATCTCACACGGAAAATGCTCTTTTGAACTCACTTGCAGTGCGCTCACGCATGCACACAGCAAAATGCGTCCACCCTCAGGCATGGCTCTTTCAGTCGAAGCAGGCATTCTCTACAGAGTTGTTCCTTTGAGTGAGGTGGTTGGCTTTAGGCCTGCAGGCACACCCGGGCCCCGGGTCCTAGCCTCATCATCAAGAGGTGTGTTGAAGCTGCCTCGCGCACCGGCCTGTTTCTCACTCCCTTTCACGTATGGGACCCTTTCCGCGGCGTCTCACGCAAGAACACGGTGAACGGACTCCAGCTTCAGGAACGGCAAAGTTAACCACAGCGCAGTAAGCCCGTAGCATTGATTCTTGGCGTTGGGAGCCTGGTAACTAGGCATCCAGGCACACAGGGTACAGCAGTGCTAATCTCCTAAACCAAGAGGTGAGTCGACAGCAGCCTTCCTTACACTCCTGCGTCTCACTCAGAGTTACATCTATGTTCCATTTCTCAAGCTTTCACAAAAAACACACAATTGATGAAGCTCACGCTCAAGAAGGGCGATCTTTGCTGAGGCAAGGGTTCTCTACAGTTTTGTTCCTTTGCGTTGGGTGGACGGCAGTTAGGACTCCACGCACACACGGGAGAGCCGATCTAGGGTTCCCGAAACAAGAGCTGAGTGGAGAGGGGCCTTCTGCCCATGCTTATTTCTCCCTCGGAATTCTGCTGGGACTCATTCCCCAGGTTTGCCCTCCAGCAGAGTGGAAAATGCTGCCACCCCGTGGAGAGGCGAATGAGCTGAAGCTGGGATTCTCTACAGGCTTCTTTGTGCCACGTCCGTGTGGAGCACTGAGCATTCCTCTGCACACGTGGAGCAGTAGTGTTAGCTTCGGGTACCAAGAGCTGGGTCAAGAGGTGCCTTCTGGCCCGGACTTCTTCTCCCTCGCTTGCACGGGAGGAAACCGTTCCCCAGGCTCTCACCCACGGTAGCCAGGAAACTGCTTCCTGCCTCACAGAGGTGGATGGTAGCTAAAGCGCGGTTTCTCCGTCGTATTGTTTTTCCAATAAGAGTGCCAGCGATTAGACTTCCATGCAAAAGTGGGGCCGCAGCGCTAGCTTCATGAAGCAAGCGGGGAGTCGTGTTCTGCCTTCTTCCGGGGCCTGAGCCTCACTTCGAAAATGCTCTCGGACTCCCTTGCAGTGCTCTCACGCATTCCCACAGCAAAATGCTTCCACCCTCGGGAACGGCTATTGGAGCTGAAGCGCGGATTCTCACCAGAGTTGTGGCTTCGAGTTAGGGGGTTGCCTCTAGGCCTGCACGCACACACGGGGCAACGGTACCAGCCTCGTAAACAACAGGTGGAGCTGACAGCTTCCTTCTGCACCGGCCTGTCTCTCCCTCGATTTTACGTATGGAACCCGGCCCCAGGCTCTCACCCATTGTGCAGCCTAAGCTGCTTCCTCCCACAGAGAGGTCTCAGGTAGCTAAAGCACGGTGTCTGTTCACTGTGGTTTCTTCGAGTTAGAACGCGAGCGATTAGACTTCCATGCAAAAGTGGGGCCTCGGTGCTAGCTTGAGGAAACAAGTGGGGAGTCGTGTGCTGCCCCTTGCAACGGCCTCAGGCTCCCCCGGAATTACGTTTGGGACTCCCTTGCACTGCTCTCACGCTCGCACAAAACAAAATGCTTACACCCTCAGGAGCGGCTGCTTAGCTGAAGCACGGATTCCCTACCGAGTTTTTCCTTCGAGTTAGGTGGCTGACTTTCAGCCTGCAGGCACACCCGGGGCAACGGTACCAGCCCCATAAGCATGATGTGAGTTGAGAGCTGCCTTCTGTCCGGCCTGTCTCTCCCTCGATTTTACGAAATGGAACCCTCCCCCAGGCTCTCACCCACAGTACACCCTAAACTGCTTCCTCGCACAGAGACGTCCACGGAAGCTAAAGCACGGTTTCTCTACAGTGTTGTTTCTCCCAGTTAGAGCGCTAGCTATTAGACGTGCATGCAAAAGTGGGGCCGCACTGCTAGCTCCACGGAACAAGTGGGGAGTCGTGTTCTGCCTACTGCCGGGGCCCGAGTCTCACACGGAAAACGGTTTTGGACTCACTTGCAGGGCGCTCACGCAGAGGCACACAGCAAAATGCTTCCAGCCACAGGAATGCCTATGTTCGCTGCAGCAGGAATTCTCTCTAGAGGTGTGCCTTCCACTTAGGTGGTTGGCTTTAGGCCTGCAGGCGCACGCGGGGCAACGGTACTAGCCTCGTAAACAAGAGGGGAGCTGACAGCTTCCTTCTGCACCGGCCTGTCTCTCCCTCGAGTTTACGTGTGGAACCCGGCCCCAGGCTCTCACCCATTGTGCAGCCTAACATGCTTCCTCGCACAGAAAGGTCTAAGGTAGCTAAAGCACGGTGTGTGTACACCGTTTTTGCTTCGAGGCAGAACGCAAGGGATTGGACTTCCACGCAACAGTGGGGCCTCAGTGCTAGCCTGATGATACAAGTGGGGAGTCGAGTGCTGCCTCCTGCAGCAGCCTGAGGCTCCCTCGGAATTAGATGTGGGTCGCCCTTGCAGTGCTCTCACGCACGCACACAACAAAATGCTTCCACCCTCAGAAGCGGCTGTTTTAGCTGAAGCACGCATTCTCTGCCGAGTTTTGCCTTCGAGTTAGGTGGCTGTCTTTGAGCCTGCAGGCACACCCGGGGCAACGGTACCAGCCCCATAACCATGATGTGAGTTGAGAGCTGCCTTCTGTACCGGCCTTGTCTCTCGCCCGATTTTACAAAATGGAACCCGTCCCCAGGCTCTCACCCACCGTACACCCTCCACTGCTTCCTCGCACAGGAGAGGTCGACGGGAGCCCAAGCACCGTTTCTCTACAGTGTTGTTTCTCCCAGTTAGAGCGCTAGCTATTAGACGTGCATGCAAAAGTGGGGCCGCACTGCTAGCTCCATGGAACAAGTGGGGAGTCGTGTTCTGCCTACTGCCGGGGCCCGAGTCTCACACGGAAAACGGTTTTGGACTCACTTGCAGGGCGCTCACGCAGAGGCACACAGCAAAATGCTTCCAGCCACCGGAATGCCTATGTTCGCTGCAGCAGGAATTCTCTCTAGAGGTGTTCCTTCCACTCAGGTGGTTGGCTTTAGGCCTGCAGGCGCACACGGGGCAACGGTACTAGCCTCGTAAACAGGAGGGGAGCTGACAGCTTCCTTCTGCACCGGCCTGTCTCTCCCTCGATTTTACGTGCGGAACCCGGCCCCAGGCTCTCAACCACAGTACACCCTAAACGGCTTCCTCCCACAGAGAGGCCGCGGGAGCTAAAGCACGGCTTCTGTACACTGTTGTTTCTTCGAGTTAGAACGCTAGCCTTTAGACTTCCATGCAAAGGTAGGGCCGCAGCGCTGGCTAGGACAAACACACGGGCAGTCGTGTTCTGCCTTCTGCTGGGGCCTGAGTCTCACTGACAAGAAGCTTTGGGCTCCCTTGCAGTGCTCTCATGCACGCACACCACAACATGCTTCCCCCCTCAGGAGCGGCTGTTTTAGCTGAAGCCCGGATTCTCTACCGAGTCTCTCCTTCGAGTTAGGCGGTTGTCTTTAAGCCTCCACGCACACCCGGGGCATCGGTACTAGCCCCATAAGCATGATGTGAGTTGAGGGCTGCCTTCGGCACCGGCCTGTCTCTCCCACGATTTTACGTAATGGAACCCGTCCCCAGGCTCTGACCCACAGGCTCTCACCCACACCCTACCCTGCTTCCTCTCACAGAGAGGTCGACGGTAGCTAAAGCACGGTTTCCCTCCAGTGTTGTTTCTCCCAGTTGGAACGCTAGCGATTAGCCTTCCATGCCAGAGTGGGGCCGCAGTGCTAGCTTCATGAAACAAGTGGGGAGTCGTGTCCTGCCTTCTGCCGGGGCCTGAATCTCACACGGAAAATGCTCTTTTGAACTCACTTGCAGTGCGCTCACGCATGCACACAGCAAAATGCGTCCACCCTCAGGCATGGCTCTTTCAGTCGAAGCAGGCATTCTCTACAGAGTTGTTCCTTTGAGTGAGGTGGTTGGCTTTAGGCCTGCAGGCACACCCGGGCCCCGGGTCCTAGCCTCATCATCAAGAGGTGTGTTGAAGCTGCCTCGCGCACCGGCCTGTTTCTCACTCCCTTTCACGTATGGGACCCTTTCCGCGGCGTCTCACGCAAGAACACGGTGAACGGACTCCAGCTTCAGGAACGGCAAAGTTAACCACAGCGCAGTAAGCCCGTAGCATTGATTCTTGGCGTTGGGAGCCTGGTAACTAGGCATCCAGGCACACAGGGTACAGCAGTGCTAATCTCCTAAACCAAGAGGTGAGTCGACAGCAGCCTTCCTTACACTCCTGCGTCTCACTCAGAGTTACATCTATGTTCCATTTCTCAAGCTTTCACAAAAAACACACAATTGATGAAGCTCACGCTCAAGAAGGGCGATCTTTGCTGAGGCAAGGGTTCTCTACAGTTTTGTTCCTTTGCGTTGGGTGGACGGCAGTTAGGACTCCACGCACACACGGGAGAGCCGATCTAGGGTTCCCGAAACAAGAGCTGAGTGGAGAGGGGCCTTCTGCCCATGCTTATTTCTCCCTCGGAATTCTGCTGGGACTCATTCCCCAGGTTTGCCCTCCAGCAGAGTGGAAAATGCTGCCACCCCGTGGAGAGGCGAATGAGCTGAAGCTGGGATTCTCTACAGGCTTCTTTGTGCCACGTCCGTGTGGAGCACTGAGCATTCCTCTGCACACGTGGAGCAGTAGTGTTAGCTTCGGGTACCAAGAGCTGGGTCAAGAGGTGCCTTCTGGCCCGGACTTCTTCTCCCTCGCTTGCACGGGAGGAAACCGTTCCCCAGGCTCTCACCCACGGTAGCCAGGAAACTGCTTCCTGCCTCACAGAGGTGGATGGTAGCTAAAGCGCGGTTTCTCCGTCGTATTGTTTTTCCAATAAGAGTGCCAGCGATTAGACTTCCATGCAAAAGTGGGGCCGCAGCGCTAGCTTCATGAAGCAAGCGGGGAGTCGTGTTCTGCCTTCTTCCGGGGCCTGAGCCTCACTTCGAAAATGCTCTCGGACTCCCTTGCAGTGCTCTCACGCATTCCCACAGCAAAATGCTTCCACCCTCGGGAACGGCTATTGGAGCTGAAGCGCGGATTCTCACCAGAGTTGTGGCTTCGAGTTAGGGGGTTGCCTCTAGGCCTGCACGCACACACGGGGCAACGGTACCAGCCTCGTAAACAACAGGTGGAGCTGACAGCTTCCTTCTGCACCGGCCTGTCTCTCCCTCGATTTTACGTATGGAACCCGGCCCCAGGCTCTCACCCATTGTGCAGCCTAAGCTGCTTCCTCCCACAGAGAGGTCTCAGGTAGCTAAAGCACGGTGTCTGTTCACTGTGGTTTCTTCGAGTTAGAACGCGAGCGATTAGACTTCCATGCAAAAGTGGGGCCTCGGTGCTAGCTTGAGGAAACAAGTGGGGAGTCGTGTGCTGCCCCTTGCAACGGCCTCAGGCTCCCCCGGAATTACGTTTGGGACTCCCTTGCACTGCTCTCACGCTCGCACAAAACAAAATGCTTACACCCTCAGGAGCGGCTGCTTAGCTGAAGCACGGATTCCCTACCGAGTTTTTCCTTCGAGTTAGGTGGCTGACTTTCAGCCTGCAGGCACACCCGGGGCAACGGTACCAGCCCCATAAGCATGATGTGAGTTGAGAGCTGCCTTCTGTCCGGCCTGTCTCTCCCTCGATTTTACGAAATGGAACCCTCCCCCAGGCTCTCACCCACAGTACACCCTAAACTGCTTCCTCGCACAGAGACGTCCACGGAAGCTAAAGCACGGTTTCTCTACAGTGTTGTTTCTCCCAGTTAGAGCGCTAGCTATTAGACGTGCATGCAAAAGTGGGGCCGCACTGCTAGCTCCACGGAACAAGTGGGGAGTCGTGTTCTGCCTACTGCCGGGGCCCGAGTCTCACACGGAAAACGGTTTTGGACTCACTTGCAGGGCGCTCACGCAGAGGCACACAGCAAAATGCTTCCAGCCACAGGAATGCCTATGTTCGCTGCAGCAGGAATTCTCTCTAGAGGTGTGCCTTCCACTTAGGTGGTTGGCTTTAGGCCTGCAGGCGCACGCGGGGCAACGGTACTAGCCTCGTAAACAAGAGGGGAGCTGACAGCTTCCTTCTGCACCGGCCTGTCTCTCCCTCGAGTTTACGTGTGGAACCCGGCCCCAGGCTCTCACCCATTGTGCAGCCTAACATGCTTCCTCGCACAGAAAGGTCTAAGGTAGCTAAAGCACGGTGTGTGTACACCGTTTTTGCTTCGAGGCAGAACGCAAGGGATTGGACTTCCACGCAACAGTGGGGCCTCAGTGCTAGCCTGATGATACAAGTGGGGAGTCGAGTGCTGCCTCCTGCAGCAGCCTGAGGCTCCCTCGGAATTAGATGTGGGACGCCCTTGCAGTGCTCTCACGCACGCACACAACAAAATGCTTCCACCCTCAGAAGCGGCTGTTTTAGCTGAAGCACGCATTCTCTGCCGAGTTTTGCCTTCGAGTTAGGTGGCTGTCTTTGAGCCTGCAGGCACACCCGGGGCAACGGTACCAGCCCCATAACCATGATGTGAGTTGAGAGCTGCCTTCTGTACCGGCCTTGTCTCTCGCCCGATTTTACAAAATGGAACCCGTCCCCAGGCTCTCACCCACCGTACACCCTCCACTGCTTCCTCGCACAGGAGAGGTCGACGGGAGCCCAAGCACCGTTTCTCTACAGTGTTGTTTCTCCCAGTTAGAGCGCTAGCTATTAGACGTGCATGCAAAAGTGGGGCCGCACTGCTAGCTCCATGGAACAAGTGGGGAGTCGTGTTCTGCCTACTGCCGGGGCCCGAGTCTCACACGGAAAACGGTTTTGGACTCACTTGCAGGGCGCTCACGCAGAGGCACACAGCAAAATGCTTCCAGCCACCGGAATGCCTATGTTCGCTGCAGCAGGAATTCTCTCTAGAGGTGTTCCTTCCACTCAGGTGGTTGGCTTTAGGCCTGCAGGCGCACACGGGGCAACGGTACTAGCCTCGTAAACAGGAGGGGAGCTGACAGCTTCCTTCTGCACCGGCCTGTCTCTCCCTCGATTTTACGTGCGGAACCCGGCCCCAGGCTCTCAACCACAGTACACCCTAAACGGCTTCCTCCCACAGAGAGGCCGCGGGAGCTAAAGCACGGCTTCTGTACACTGTTGTTTCTTCGAGTTAGAACGCTAGCCTTTAGACTTCCATGCAAAGGTAGGGCCGCAGCGCTGGCTAGGACAAACACACGGGCAGTCGTGTTCTGCCTTCTGCTGGGGCCTGAGTCTCACTGACAAGAAGCTTTGGGCTCCCTTGCAGTGCTCTCATGCACGCACACCACAACATGCTTCCCCCCTCAGGAGCGGCTGTTTTAGCTGAAGCCCGGATTCTCTACCGAGTCTCTCCTTCGAGTTAGGCGGTTGTCTTTAAGCCTCCACGCACACCCGGGGCATCGGTACTAGCCCCATAAGCATGATGTGAGTTGAGGGCTGCCTTCGGCACCGGCCTGTCTCTCCCACGATTTTACGTAATGGAACCCGTTCCCAGGCTCTGACCCACAGGCTCTCACCCACACCCTACCCTGCTTCCTCTCACAGAGAGGTCGACGGTAGCTAAAGCACGGTTTCCCTCCAGTGTTGTTTCTCCCAGTTGGAACGCTAGCGATTAGCCTTCCATGCCAGAGTGGGGCCGCAGTGCTAGCTTCATGAAACAAGTGGGGAGTCGTGTCCTGCCTTCTGCCGGGGCCTGAATCTCACACGGAAAATGCTCTTTTGAACTCACTTGCAGTGCGCTCACGCATGCACACAGCAAAATGCGTCCACCCTCAGGCATGGCTCTTTCAGTCGAAGCAGGCATTCTCTACAGAGTTGTTCCTTTGAGTGAGGTGGTTGGCTTTAGGCCTGCAGGCACACCCGGGCCCCGGGTCCTAGCCTCATCATCAAGAGGTGTGTTGAAGCTGCCTCGCGCACCGGCCTGTTTCTCACTCCCTTTCACGTATGGGACCCTTTCCGCGGCGTCTCACGCAAGAACACGGTGAACGGACTCCAGCTTCAGGAACGGCAAAGTTAACCACAGCGCAGTAAGCCCGTAGCATTGATTCTTGGCGTTGGGAGCCTGGTAACTAGGCATCCAGGCACACAGGGTACAGCAGTGCTAATCTCCTAAACCAAGAGGTGAGTCGACAGCAGCCTTCCTTACACTCCTGCGTCTCACTCAGAGTTACATCTATGTTCCATTTCTCAAGCTTTCACAAAAAACACACAATTGATGAAGCTCACGCTCAAGAAGGGCGATCTTTGCTGAGGCAAGGGTTCTCTACAGTTTTGTTCCTTTGCGTTGGGTGGACGGCAGTTAGGACTCCACGCACACACGGGAGAGCCGATCTAGGGTTCCCGAAACAAGAGCTGAGTGGAGAGGGGCCTTCTGCCCATGCTTATTTCTCCCTCGGAATTCTGCTGGGACTCATTCCCCAGGTTTGCCCTCCAGCAGAGTGGAAAATGCTGCCACCCCGTGGAGAGGCGAATGAGCTGAAGCTGGGATTCTCTACAGGCTTCTTTGTGCCACGTCCGTGTGGAGCACTGAGCATTCCTCTGCACACGTGGAGCAGTAGTGTTAGCTTCGGGTACCAAGAGCTGGGTCAAGAGGTGCCTTCTGGCCCGGACTTCTTCTCCCTCGCTTGCACGGGAGGAAACCGTTCCCCAGGCTCTCACCCACGGTAGCCAGGAAACTGCTTCCTGCCTCACAGAGGTGGATGGTAGCTAAAGCGCGGTTTCTCCGTCGTATTGTTTTTCCAATAAGAGTGCCAGCGATTAGACTTCCATGCAAAAGTGGGGCCGCAGCGCTAGCTTCATGAAGCAAGCGGGGAGTCGTGTTCTGCCTTCTTCCGGGGCCTGAGCCTCACTTCGAAAATGCTCTCGGACTCCCTTGCAGTGCTCTCACGCATTCCCACAGCAAAATGCTTCCACCCTCGGGAACGGCTATTGGAGCTGAAGCGCGGATTCTCACCAGAGTTGTGGCTTCGAGTTAGGGGGTTGCCTCTAGGCCTGCACGCACACACGGGGCAACGGTACCAGCCTCGTAAACAACAGGTGGAGCTGACAGCTTCCTTCTGCACCGGCCTGTCTCTCCCTCGATTTTACGTATGGAACCCGGCCCCAGGCTCTCACCCATTGTGCAGCCTAAGCTGCTTCCTCCCACAGAGAGGTCTCAGGTAGCTAAAGCACGGTGTCTGTTCACTGTGGTTTCTTCGAGTTAGAACGCGAGCGATTAGACTTCCATGCAAAAGTGGGGCCTCGGTGCTAGCTTGAGGAAACAAGTGGGGAGTCGTGTGCTGCCCCTTGCAACGGCCTCAGGCTCCCCCGGAATTACGTTTGGGACTCCCTTGCACTGCTCTCACGCTCGCACAAAACAAAATGCTTACACCCTCAGGAGCGGCTGCTTAGCTGAAGCACGGATTCCCTACCGAGTTTTTCCTTCGAGTTAGGTGGCTGACTTTCAGCCTGCAGGCACACCCGGGGCAACGGTACCAGCCCCATAAGCATGATGTGAGTTGAGAGCTGCCTTCTGTCCGGCCTGTCTCTCCCTCGATTTTACGAAATGGAACCCTCCCCCAGGCTCTCACCCACAGTACACCCTAAACTGCTTCCTCGCACAGAGACGTCCACGGAAGCTAAAGCACGGTTTCTCTACAGTGTTGTTTCTCCCAGTTAGAGCGCTAGCTATTAGACGTGCATGCAAAAGTGGGGCCGCACTGCTAGCTCCACGGAACAAGTGGGGAGTCGTGTTCTGCCTACTGCCGGGGCCCGAGTCTCACACGGAAAACGGTTTTGGACTCACTTGCAGGGCGCTCACGCAGAGGCACACAGCAAAATGCTTCCAGCCACAGGAATGCCTATGTTCGCTGCAGCAGGAATTCTCTCTAGAGGTGTGCCTTCCACTTAGGTGGTTGGCTTTAGGCCTGCAGGCGCACACGGGGCAACGGTACTAGCCTCGTAAACAAGAGGGGAGCTGACAGCTTCCTTCTGCACCGGCCTGTCTCTCCCTCGAGTTTACGTGTGGAACCCGGCCCCAGGCTCTCACCCATTGTGCAGCCTAACATGCTTCCTCGCACAGAAAGGTCTAAGGTAGCTAAAGCACGGTGTGTGTACACCGTTTTTGCTTCGAGGCAGAACGCAAGGGATTGGACTTCCACGCAACAGTGGGGCCTCAGTGCTAGCCTGATGATACAAGTGGGGAGTCGAGTGCTGCCTCCTGCAGCAGCCTGAGGCTCCCTCGGAATTAGATGTGGGACGCCCTTGCAGTGCTCTCACGCACGCACACAACAAAATGCTTCCACCCTCAGAAGCGGCTGTTTTAGCTGAAGCACGCATTCTCTGCCGAGTTTTGCCTTCGAGTTAGGTGGCTGTCTTTGAGCCTGCAGGCACACCCGGGGCAACGGTACCAGCCCCATAACCATGATGTGAGTTGAGAGCTGCCTTCTGTACCGGCCTTGTCTCTCGCCCGATTTTACAAAATGGAACCCGTCCCCAGGCTCTCACCCACCGTACACCCTCCACTGCTTCCTCGCACAGGAGAGGTCGACGGGAGCCCAAGCACCGTTTCTCTACAGTGTTGTTTCTCCCAGTTAGAGCGCTAGCTATTAGACGTGCATGCAAAAGTGGGGCCGCACTGCTAGCTCCATGGAACAAGTGGGGAGTCGTGTTCTGCCTACTGCCGGGGCCCGAGTCTCACACGGAAAACGGTTTTGGACTCACTTGCAGGGCGCTCACGCAGAGGCACACAGCAAAATGCTTCCAGCCACCGGAATGCCTATGTTCGCTGCAGCAGGAATTCTCTCTAGAGGTGTTCCTTCCACTCAGGTGGTTGGCTTTAGGCCTGCAGGCGCACACGGGGCAACGGTACTAGCCTCGTAAACAGGAGGGGAGCTGACAGCTTCCTTCTGCACCGGCCTGTCTCTCCCTCGATTTTACGTGCGGAACCCGGCCCCAGGCTCTCAACCACAGTACACCCTAAACGGCTTCCTCCCACAGAGAGGCCGCGGGAGCTAAAGCACGGCTTCTGTACACTGTTGTTTCTTCGAGTTAGAACGCTAGCCTTTAGACTTCCATGCAAAGGTAGGGCCGCAGCGCTGGCTAGGACAAACACACGGGCAGTCGTGTTCTGCCTTCTGCTGGGGCCTGAGTCTCACTGACAAGAAGCTTTGGGCTCCCTTGCAGTGCTCTCATGCACGCACACCACAACATGCTTCCCCCCTCAGGAGCGGCTGTTTTAGCTGAAGCCCGGATTCTCTACCGAGTCTCTCCTTCGAGTTAGGCGGTTGTCTTTAAGCCTCCACGCACACCCGGGGCATCGGTACTAGCCCCATAAGCATGATGTGAGTTGAGGGCTGCCTTCGGCACCGGCCTGTCTCTCCCACGATTTTACGTAATGGAACCCGTCCCCAGGCTCTGACCCACAGGCTCTCACCCACACCCTACCCTGCTTCCTCTCACAGAGAGGTCGACGGTAGCTAAAGCACGGTTTCCCTCCAGTGTTGTTTCTCCCAGTTGGAACGCTAGCGATTAGCCTTCCATGCCAGAGTGGGGCCGCAGTGCTAGCTTCATGAAACAAGTGGGGAGTCGTGTCCTGCCTTCTGCCGGGGCCTGAATCTCACACGGAAAATGCTCTTTTGAACTCACTTGCAGTGCGCTCACGCATGCACACAGCAAAATGCGTCCACCCTCAGGCATGGCTCTTTCAGTCGAAGCAGGCATTCTCTACAGAGTTGTTCCTTTGAGTGAGGTGGTTGGCTTTAGGCCTGCAGGCACACCCGGGCCCCGGGTCCTAGCCTCATCATCAAGAGGTGTGTTGAAGCTGCCTCGCGCACCGGCCTGTTTCTCACTCCCTTTCACGTATGGGACCCTTTCCGCGGCGTCTCACGCAAGAACACGGTGAACGGACTCCAGCTTCAGGAACGGCAAAGTTAACCACAGCGCAGTAAGCCCGTAGCATTGATTCTTGGCGTTGGGAGCCTGGTAACTAGGCATCCAGGCACACAGGGTACAGCAGTGCTAATCTCCTAAACCAAGAGGTGAGTCGACAGCAGCCTTCCTTACACTCCTGCGTCTCACTCAGAGTTACATCTATGTTCCATTTCTCAAGCTTTCACAAAAAACACACAATTGATGAAGCTCACGCTCAAGAAGGGCGATCTTTGCTGAGGCAAGGGTTCTCTACAGTTTTGTTCCTTTGCGTTGGGTGGACGGCAGTTAGGACTCCACGCACACACGGGAGAGCCGATCTAGGGTTCCCGAAACAAGAGCTGAGTGGAGAGGGGCCTTCTGCCCATGCTTATTTCTCCCTCGGAATTCTGCTGGGACTCATTCCCCAGGTTTGCCCTCCAGCAGAGTGGAAAATGCTGCCACCCCGTGGAGAGGCGAATGAGCTGAAGCTGGGATTCTCTACAGGCTTCTTTGTGCCACGTCCGTGTGGAGCACTGAGCATTCCTCTGCACACGTGGAGCAGTAGTGTTAGCTTCGGGTACCAAGAGCTGGGTCAAGAGGTGCCTTCTGGCCCGGACTTCTTCTCCCTCGCTTGCACGGGAGGAAACCGTTCCCCAGGCTCTCACCCACGGTAGCCAGGAAACTGCTTCCTGCCTCACAGAGGTGGATGGTAGCTAAAGCGCGGTTTCTCCGTCGTATTGTTTTTCCAATAAGAGTGCCAGCGATTAGACTTCCATGCAAAAGTGGGGCCGCAGCGCTAGCTTCATGAAGCAAGCGGGGAGTCGTGTTCTGCCTTCTTCCGGGGCCTGAGCCTCACTTCGAAAATGCTCTCGGACTCCCTTGCAGTGCTCTCACGCATTCCCACAGCAAAATGCTTCCACCCTCGGGAACGGCTATTGGAGCTGAAGCGCGGATTCTCACCAGAGTTGTGGCTTCGAGTTAGGGGGTTGCCTCTAGGCCTGCACGCACACACGGGGCAACGGTACCAGCCTCGTAAACAACAGGTGGAGCTGACAGCTTCCTTCTGCACCGGCCTGTCTCTCCCTCGATTTTACGTATGGAACCCGGCCCCAGGCTCTCACCCATTGTGCAGCCTAAGCTGCTTCCTCCCACAGAGAGGTCTCAGGTAGCTAAAGCACGGTGTCTGTTCACTGTGGTTTCTTCGAGTTAGAACGCGAGCGATTAGACTTCCATGCAAAAGTGGGGCCTCGGTGCTAGCTTGAGGAAACAAGTGGGGAGTCGTGTGCTGCCCCTTGCAACGGCCTCAGGCTCCCCCGGAATTACGTTTGGGACTCCCTTGCACTGCTCTCACGCTCGCACAAAACAAAATGCTTACACCCTCAGGAGCGGCTGCTTAGCTGAAGCACGGATTCCCTACCGAGTTTTTCCTTCGAGTTAGGTGGCTGACTTTCAGCCTGCAGGCACACCCGGGGCAACGGTACCAGCCCCATAAGCATGATGTGAGTTGAGAGCTGCCTTCTGTCCGGCCTGTCTCTCCCTCGATTTTACGAAATGGAACCCTCCCCCAGGCTCTCACCCACAGTACACCCTAAACTGCTTCCTCGCACAGAGACGTCCACGGAAGCTAAAGCACGGTTTCTCTACAGTGTTGTTTCTCCCAGTTAGAGCGCTAGCTATTAGACGTGCATGCAAAAGTGGGGCCGCACTGCTAGCTCCACGGAACAAGTGGGGAGTCGTGTTCTGCCTACTGCCGGGGCCCGAGTCTCACACGGAAAACGGTTTTGGACTCACTTGCAGGGCGCTCACGCAGAGGCACACAGCAAAATGCTTCCAGCCACCGGAATGCCTATGTTCGCTGCAGCAGGAATTCTCTCTAGAGGTGTGCCTTCCACTTAGGTGGTTGGCTTTAGGCCTGCAGGCGCACACGGGGCAACGGTACTAGCCTCGTAAACAAGAGGGGAGCTGACAGCTTCCTTCTGCACTGGCCTGTCTCTCCCTCGAGTTTACGTGTGGAACCCGGCCCCAGGCTCTCACCCATTGTGCAGCCTAACATGCTTCCTCGCACAGAAAGGTCTAAGGTAGCTAAAGCACGGTGTGTGTACACCGTTTTTGCTTCGAGGCAGAACGCAAGGGATTGGACTTCCACGCAACAGTGGGGCCTCAGTGCTAGCCTGATGATACAAGTGGGGAGTCGAGTGCTGCCTCCTGCAGCAGCCTGAGGCTCCCTCGGAATTAGATGTGGGACGCCCTTGCAGTGCTCTCACGCACGCACACAACAAAATGCTTCCACCCTCAGAAGCGGCTGTTTTAGCTGAAGCACGCATTCTCTGCCGAGTTTTGCCTTCGAGTTAGGTGGCTGTCTTTGAGCCTGCAGGCACACCCGGGGCAACGGTACCAGCCCCATAACCATGATGTGAGTTGAGAGCTGCCTTCTGTACCGGCCTTGTCTCTCGCCCGATTTTACAAAATGGAACCCGTCCCCAGGCTCTCACCCACCGTACACCCTCCACTGCTTCCTCGCACAGGAGAGGTCGACGGGAGCCCAAGCACCGTTTCTCTACAGTGTTGTTTCTCCCAGTTAGAGCGCTAGCTATTAGACGTGCATGCAAAAGTGGGGCCGCACTGCTAGCTCCATGGAACAAGTGGGGAGTCGTGTTCTGCCTACTGCCGGGGCCCGAGTCTCACACGGAAAACGGTTTTGGACTCACTTGCAGGGCGCTCACGCAGAGGCACACAGCAAAATGCTTCCAGCCACCGGAATGCCTATGTTCGCTGCAGCAGGAATTCTCTCTAGAGGTGTTCCTTCCACTCAGGTGGTTGGCTTTAGGCCTGCAGGCGCACACGGGGCAACGGTACTAGCCTCGTAAACAGGAGGGGAGCTGACAGCTTCCTTCTGCACCGGCCTGTCTCTCCCTCGATTTTACGTGCGGAACCCGGCCCCAGGCTCTCAACCACAGTACACCCTAAACGGCTTCCTCCCACAGAGAGGCCGCGGGAGCTAAAGCACGGCTTCTGTACACTGTTGTTTCTTCGAGTTAGAACGCTAGCCTTTAGACTTCCATGCAAAGGTAGGGCCGCAGCGCTGGCTAGGACAAACACACGGGCAGTCGTGTTCTGCCTTCTGCTGGGGCCTGAGTCTCACTGACAAGAAGCTTTGGGCTCCCTTGCAGTGCTCTCATGCACGCACACCACAACATGCTTCCCCCCTCAGGAGCGGCTGTTTTAGCTGAAGCCCGGATTCTCTACCGAGTCTCTCCTTCGAGTTAGGCGGTTGTCTTTAAGCCTCCACGCACACCCGGGGCATCGGTACTAGCCCCATAAGCCTGATGTGAGTTGAGGGCTGCCTTCGGCACCGGCCTGTCTCTCCCACGATTTTACGTAATGGAACCCGTCCCCAGGCTCTGACCCACAGGCTCTCACCCACACCCTACCCTGCTTCCTCTCACAGAGAGGTCGACGGTAGCTAAAGCACGGTTTCCCTCCAGTGTTGTTTCTCCCAGTTGGAACGCTAGCGATTAGCCTTCCATGCCAGAGTGGGGCCGCAGTGCTAGCTTCATGAAACAAGTGGGGAGTCGTGTCCTGCCTTCTGCCGGGGCCTGAATCTCACACGGAAAATGCTCTTTTGAACTCACTTGCAGTGCGCTCACGCATGCACACAGCAAAATGCGTCCACCCTCAGGCATGGCTCTTTCAGTCGAAGCAGGCATTCTCTACAGAGTTGTTCCTTTGAGTGAGGTGGTTGGCTTTAGGCCTGCAGGCACACCCGGGCCCCGGGTCCTAGCCTCATCATCAAGAGGTGTGTTGAAGCTGCCTCGCGCACCGGCCTGTTTCTCACTCCCTTTCACGTATGGGACCCTTTCCGCGGCGTCTCACGCAAGAACACGGTGAACGGACTCCAGCTTCAGGAACGGCAAAGTTAACCACAGCGCAGTAAGCCCGTAGCATTGATTCTTGGCGTTGGGAGCCTGGTAACTAGGCATCCAGGCACACAGGGTACAGCAGTGCTAATCTCCTAAACCAAGAGGTGAGTCGACAGCAGCCTTCCTTACACTCCTGCGTCTCACTCAGAGTTACATCTATGTTCCATTTCTCAAGCTTTCACAAAAAACACACAATTGATGAAGCTCACGCTCAAGAAGGGCGATCTTTGCTGAGGCAAGGGTTCTCTACAGTTTTGTTCCTTTGCGTTGGGTGGACGGCAGTTAGGACTCCACGCACACACGGGAGAGCCGATCTAGGGTTCCCGAAACAAGAGCTGAGTGGAGAGGGGCCTTCTGCCCATGCTTATTTCTCCCTCGGAATTCTGCTGGGACTCATTCCCCAGGTTTGCCCTCCAGCAGAGTGGAAAATGCTGCCACCCCGTGGAGAGGCGAATGAGCTGAAGCTGGGATTCTCTACAGGCTTCTTTGTGCCACGTCCGTGTGGAGCACTGAGCATTCCTCTGCACACGTGGAGCAGTAGTGTTAGCTTCGGGTACCAAGAGCTGGGTCAAGAGGTGCCTTCTGGCCCGGACTTCTTCTCCCTCGCTTGCACGGGAGGAAACCGTTCCCCAGGCTCTCACCCACGGTAGCCAGGAAACTGCTTCCTGCCTCACAGAGGTGGATGGTAGCTAAAGCGCGGTTTCTCCGTCGTATTGTTTTTCCAATAAGAGTGCCAGCGATTAGACTTCCATGCAAAAGTGGGGCCGCAGCGCTAGCTTCATGAAGCAAGCGGGGAGTCGTGTTCTGCCTTCTTCCGGGGCCTGAGCCTCACTTCGAAAATGCTCTCGGACTCCCTTGCAGTGCTCTCACGCATTCCCACAGCAAAATGCTTCCACCCTCGGGAACGGCTATTGGAGCTGAAGCGCGGATTCTCACCAGAGTTGTGGCTTCGAGTTAGGGGGTTGCCTCTAGGCCTGCACGCACACACGGGGCAACGGTACCAGCCTCGTAAACAACAGGTGGAGCTGACAGCTTCCTTCTGCACCGGCCTGTCTCTCCCTCGATTTTACGTATGGAACCCGGCCCCAGGCTCTCACCCATTGTGCAGCCTAAGCTGCTTCCTCCCACAGAGAGGTCTCAGGTAGCTAAAGCACGGTGTCTGTTCACTGTGGTTTCTTCGAGTTAGAACGCAAGCGATTAGACTTCCATGCAAAAGTGGGGCCTCGGTGCTAGCTTGAGGAAACAAGTGGGGAGTCGTGTGCTGCCCCTTGCAACGGCCTCAGGCTCCCCCGGAATTACGTTTGGGACTCCCTTGCACTGCTCTCACGCTCGCACAAAACAAAATGCTTACACCCTCAGGAGCGGCTGCTTAGCTGAAGCACGGATTCCCTACCGAGTTTTTCCTTCGAGTTAGGTGGCTGACTTTCAGCCTGCAGGCACACCCGGGGCAACGGTACCAGCCCCATAAGCATGATGTGAGTTGAGAGCTGCCTTCTGTCCGGCCTGTCTCTCCCTCGATTTTACGAAATGGAACCCTCCCCCAGGCTCTCACCCACAGTACACCCTAAACTGCTTCCTCGCACAGAGACGTCCACGGAAGCTAAAGCACGGTTTCTCTACAGTGTTGTTTCTCCCAGTTAGAGCGCTAGCTATTAGACGTGCATGCAAAAGTGGGGCCGCACTGCTAGCTCCACGGAACAAGTGGGGAGTCGTGTTCTGCCTACTGCCGGGGCCCGAGTCTCACACGGAAAACGGTTTTGGACTCACTTGCAGGGCGCTCACGCAGAGGCACACAGCAAAATGCTTCCAGCCACCGGAATGCCTATGTTCGCTGCAGCAGGAATTCTCTCTAGAGGTGTGCCTTCCACTTAGGTGGTTGGCTTTAGGCCTGCAGGCGCACACGGGGCAACGGTACTAGCCTCGTAAACAAGAGGGGAGCTGACAGCTTCCTTCTGCACCGGCCTGTCTGTCCCTCGAGTTTACGTGTGGAACCCGGCCCCAGGCTCTCACCCATTGTGCAGCCTAACATGCTTCCTCGCACAGAAAGGTCTAAGGTAGCTAAAGCACGGTGTGTGTACACCGTTTTTGCTTCGAGGCAGAACGCAAGGGATTGGACTTCCACGCAACAGTGGGGCCTCAGTGCTAGCCTGATGATACAAGTGGGGAGTCGAGTGCTGCCTCCTGCAGCAGCCTGAGGCTCCCTCGGAATTAGATGTGGGACGCCCTTGCAGTGCTCTCACGCACGCACACAACAAAATGCTTCCACCCTCAGAAGCGGCTGTTTTAGCTGAAGCACGCATTCTCTGCCGAGTTTTGCCTTCGAGTTAGGTGGCTGTCTTTGAGCCTGCAGGCACACCCGGGGCAACGGTACCAGCCCCATAACCATGATGTGAGTTGAGAGCTGCCTTCTGTACCGGCCTTGTCTCTCGCCCGATTTTACAAAATGGAACCCGTCCCCAGGCTCTCACCCACCGTACACCCTCCACTGCTTCCTCGCACAGGAGAGGTCGACGGGAGCCCAAGCACCGTTTCTCTACAGTGTTGTTTCTCCCAGTTAGAGCGCTAGCTATTAGACGTGCATGCAAAAGTGGGGCCGCACTGCTAGCTCCATGGAACAAGTGGGGAGTCGTGTTCTGCCTACTGCCGGGGCCCGAGTCTCACACGGAAAACGGTTTTGGACTCACTTGCAGGGCGCTCACGCAGAGGCACACAGCAAAATGCTTCCAGCCACCGGAATGCCTATGTTCGCTGCAGCAGGAATTCTCTCTAGAGGTGTTCCTTCCACTCAGGTGGTTGGCTTTAGGCCTGCAGGCGCACACGGGGCAACGGCACTAGCCTCGTAAACAGGAGGGGAGCTGACAGCTTCCTTCTGCACCGGCCTGTGTCTCCCTCGATTTTACGTGCGGAACCCGGCCCCAGGCTCTCAACCACAGTACACCCTAAACGGCTTCCTCCCACAGAGAGGCCGCGGGAGCTAAAGCACGGCTTCTGTACACTGTTGTTTCTTCGAGTTAGAACGCTAGCCTTTAGACTCCCATGCAAAGGTAGGGCCGCAGCGCTGGCTAGGACAAACACACGGGCAGTCGTGTTCTGCCTTCTGCTTGGGGCCTGAGTCTCACTGACAAGAAGCTTTGGGCTCCCTTGCAGTGCTCTCATGCACGCACACCACAACATGCTTCCCCCCTCAGGAGCGGCTGTTTTAGCGGAAGCCCGGATTCTCTACCGAGTCTCTCCTTCGAGTTAGGCGGTTGTCTTTAAGCCTCCACGCACACCCGGGGCATCGGTACTAGCCCCATAAGCCTGATGTGAGTTGAGGGCTGCCTTCGGCACCGGCCTGTCTCTCCCACGATTTTACGTAATGGAACCCGTCCCCAGGCTCTGACCCACAGGCTCTCACCCACACCCTACCCTGCTTCCTCTCACAGAGAGGTCGACGGTAGCTAAAGCACGGTTTCCCTCCAGTGTTGTTTCTCCCAGTTGGAACGCTAGCGATTAGCCTTCCATGCCAGAGTGGGGCCGCAGTGCTAGCTTCATGAAACAAGTGGGGAGTCGTGTCCTGCCTTCTGCCGGGGCCTGAACCTCACACGGAAAATGCTCCTTTGAACTCACTTGCAGTGCGCTCACGCATGCACACAGCAAAATGCGTCCACCCTCAGGCATGGCTCTTTCAGTCGAAGCAGGCATTCTCTACAGAGTTGTTCCTTTGAGTGAGGTGGTTGGCTTTAGGCCTGCAGGCACACCCGGGCCCCGGGTCCTAGCCTCATCATCAAGAGGTGTGTTGAAGCTGCCTCGCGCACCGGCCTGTTTCTCACTCCCTTTCACGTATGGGACCCTTTCCGCGGCGTCTCACGCAAGAACACGGTGAACGGACTCCAGCTTCAGGAACGGCAAAGTTAACCACAGCGCAGTAAGCCCGTAGCATTGATTCTTGGCGTTGGGAGCCTGGTAACTAGGCATCCAGGCACACAGGGTACAGCAGTGCTAATCTCCTAAACCAAGAGGTGAGTCGACAGCAGCCTTCCTTACACTCCTGCGTCTCACTCAGAGTTACATCTATGTTCCATTTCTCAAGCTTTCACAAAAAACACACAATTGATGAAGCTCACGCTCAAGAAGGGCGATCTTTGCTGAGGCAAGGGTTCTCTACAGTTTTGTTCCTTTGCGTTGGGTGGACGGCAGTTAGGACTCCACGCACACACGGGAGAGCCGATCTAGGGTTCCCGAAACAAGAGCTGAGTGGAGAGGGGCCTTCTGCCCATGCTTATTTCTCCCTCGGAATTCTGCTGGGACTCATTCCCCAGGTTTGCCCTCCAGCAGAGTGGAAAATGCTGCCACCCCGTGGAGAGGCGAATGAGCTGAAGCTGGGATTCTCTACAGGCTTCTTTGTGCCACGTCCGTGTGGAGCACTGAGCATTCCTCTGCACACGTGGAGCAGTAGTGTTAGCTTCGGGTACCAAGAGCTGGGTCAAGAGGTGCCTTCTGGCCCGGACTTCTTCTCCCTCGCTTGCACGGGAGGAAACCGTTCCCCAGGCTCTCACCCACGGTAGCCAGGAAACTGCTTCCTGCCTCACAGAGGTGGATGGTAGCTAAAGCGCGGTTTCTCCGTCGTATTGTTTTTCCAATAAGAGTGCCAGCGATTAGACTTCCATGCAAAAGTGGGGCCGCAGCGCTAGCTTCATGAAGCAAGCGGGGAGTCGTGTTCTGCCTTCTTCCGGGGCCTGAGCCTCACTTCGAAAATGCTCTCGGACTCCCTTGCAGTGCTCTCACGCATTCCCACAGCAAAATGCTTCCACCCTCGGGAACGGCTATTGGAGCTGAAGCGCGGATTCTCACCAGAGTTGTGGCTTCGAGTTAGGGGGTTGCCTCTAGGCCTGCACGCACACACGGGGCAACGGTACCAGCCTCGTAAACAACAGGTGGAGCTGACAGCTTCCTTCTGCACCGGCCTGTCTCTCCCTCGATTTTACGTATGGAACCCGGCCCCAGGCTCTCACCCATTGTGCAGCCTAAGCTGCTTCCTCCCACAGAGAGGTCTCAGGTAGCTAAAGCACGGTGTCTGTTCACTGTGGTTTCTTCGAGTTAGAACGCAAGCGATTAGACTTCCATGCAAAAGTGGGGCCTCGGTGCTAGCTTGAGGAAACAAGTGGGGAGTCGTGTGCTGCCCCTTGCAACGGCCTCAGGCTCCCCCGGAATTACGTTTGGGACTCCCTTGCACTGCTCTCACGCTCGCACAAAACAAAATGCTTACACCCTCAGGAGCGGCTGCTTAGCTGAAGCACGGATTCCCCACCGGGTTTTTCCTTCGAGTTAGGTGGCTGACTTTCAGCCTGCAGGCACACCCGGGGCAACGGTACCAGCCCCATAAGCATGATGTGAGTTGAGAGCTGCCTTCTGTCCGGCCTGCCTCTCCCTCGATTTTACGAAATGGAACCCTCCCCCAGGCTCTCACCCACCGTACACCCTAAACTGCTTCCTCGCACAGAGACGTCCACGGAAGCTAAAGCACGGTTTCTCTACAGTGTTGTTTCCCCCAGTTAGAGCGCTAGCTATTAGACGTGCATGCAAAAGTGGGGCCGCACTGCTAGCTCCACGGAACAAGTGGGGAGTCGTGTTCTGCCTACTGCCGGGGCCCGAGTCTCACACGGTAAACGGTTTTGGACTCACTTGCAGGGCGCTCACGCAGAGGCACACAGCAAAATGCTTCCAGCCGCAGGAATGCCTATGTTCGCTGCAGCAGGAATTCTCTCTAGAGGTGTGCCTTCCACTTAGGTGGTTGGCTTTAGGCCTGCAGGCGCACACGGGGCAACGGTACTAGCCTCGTAAACAAGAGGGGAGCTGACAGCTTCCTTCTGCACCGGCCTGTCTGTCCCTCGAGTTTACGTGTGGAACCCGGCCCCAGGCTCTCACCCATTGTGCAGCCTAACATGCTTCCTCGCACAGAAAGGTCTAAGGTAGCTAAAGCACGGTGTGTGTACACCGTTTTTGCTTCGAGGCAGAACGCAAGGGATTGGACTTCCACGCAAGAGTGGGGCCTCAGTGCTAGCCTGATGATACAAGTGGGGAGTCGAGTGCTGCCTCCTGCAGCAGCCTGAGGCTCCCTCGGAATTAGATGTGGGACGCCCTTGCAGTGCTCTCACGCACGCACACAACAAAATGCTTCCACCCTCAGAAGCGGCTGTTTTAGCTGAAGCACGCATTCTCTGCCGAGTTTTGCCTTCGAGTTAGGTGGCTGTCTTTGAGCCTGCAGGCACACCCGGGGCAACGGTACCAGCCCCATAACCATGATGTGAGTTGAGAGCTGCCTTCTGTACCGGCCTTGTCTCTCGCCCGATTTTACAAAATGGAACCCGTCCCCAGGCTCTCACCCACCGTACACCCTCCACTGCTTCCTCGCACAGGAGAGGTCGACGGGAGCCCAAGCACCGTTTCTCTACAGTGTTGTTTCTCCCAGTTAGAGCGCTAGCTATTAGACGTGCATGCAAAAGTGGGGCCGCACTGCTAGCTCCATGGAACAAGTGGGGAGTCGTGTTCTGCCTACTGCCGGGGCCCGAGTCTCACACGGAAAACGGTTTTGGACTCACTTGCAGGGCGCTCACGCAGAGGCACACAGCAAAATGCTTCCAGCCACCGGAATGCCTATGTTCGCTGCAGCAGGAATTCTCTCTAGAGGTGTTCCTTCCACTCAGGTGGTTGGCTTTAGGCCTGCAGGCGCACACGGGGCAACGGCACTAGCCTCGTAAACAGGAGGGGAGCTGACAGCTTCCTTCTGCACCGGCCTGTGTCTCCCTCGATTTTACGTGCGGAACCCGGCCCCAGGCTCTCAACCACAGTACACCCTAAACGGCTTCCTCCCACAGAGAGGCCGCGGGAGCTAAAGCACGGCTTCTGTACACTGTTGTTTCTTCGAGTTAGAACGCTAGCCTTTAGACTCCCATGCAAAGGTAGGGCCGCAGCGCTGGCTAGGACAAACACACGGGCAGTCGTGTTCTGCCTTCTGCTTGGGGCCTGAGTCTCACTGACAAGAAGCTTTGGGCTCCCTTGCAGTGCTCTCATGCACGCGCACCACAACATGCTTCCCCCCTCAGGAGCGGCTGTTTTAGCGGAAGCCCGGATTCTCTACCGAGTCTCTCCTTCGAGTTAGGCGGTTGTCTTTAAGCCTCCACGCACACCCGGGGCATCGGTACTAGCCCCATAAGCCTGATGTGAGTTGAGGGCTGCCTTCGGCACCGGCCTGTCTCTCCCACGATTTTACGTAATGGAACCCGTCCCCAGGCTCTGACCCACAGGCTCTCACCCACACCCTACCCTGCTTCCTCTCACAGAGAGGTCGACGGTAGCTAAAGCACGGTTTCCCTCCAGTGTTGTTTCTCCCAGTTGGAACGCTAGCGATTAGCCTTCCATGCCAGAGTGGGGCCGCAGTGCTAGCTTCATGAAACAAGTGGGGAGTCGTGTCCTGCCTTCTGCCGGGGCCTGAACCTCACACGGAAAATGCTCCTTTGAACTCACTTGCAGTGCGCTCACGCATGCACACAGCAAAATGCGTCCACCCTCAGGCATGGCTCTTTCAGTCGAAGCAGGCATTCTCTACAGAGTTGTTCCTTTGAGTGAGGTGGTTGGCTTTAGGCCTGCAGGCACACCCGGGCCCCGGGTCCTAGCCTCATCATCAAGAGGTGTGTTGAAGCTGCCTCGCGCACCGGCCTGTTTCTCACTCCCTTTCACGTATGGGACCCTTTCCGCGGCGTCTCACGCAAGAACACGGTGAACGGACTCCAGCTTCAGGAACGGCAAAGTTAACCACAGCGCAGTAAGCCCGTAGCATTGATTCTTGGCGTTGGGAGCCTGGTAACTAGGCATCCAGGCACACAGGGTACAGCAGTGCTAATCTCCTAAACCAAGAGGTGAGTCGACAGCAGCCTTCCTTACACTCCTGCGTCTCACTCAGAGTTACATCTATGTTCCATTTCTCAAGCTTTCACAAAAAACACACAATTGATGAAGCTCACGCTCAAGAAGGGCGATCTTTGCTGAGGCAAGGGTTCTCTACAGTTTTGTTCCTTTGCGTTGGGTGGACGGCAGTTAGGACTCCACGCACACACGGGAGAGCCGATCTAGGGTTCCCGAAACAAGAGCTGAGTGGAGAGGGGCCTTCTGCCCATGCTTATTTCTCCCTCGGAATTCTGCTGGGACTCATTCCCCAGGTTTGCCCTCCAGCAGAGTGGAAAATGCTGCCACCCCGTGGAGAGGCGAATGAGCTGAAGCTGGGATTCTCTACAGGCTTCTTTGTGCCACGTCCGTGTGGAGCACTGAGCATTCCTCTGCACACGTGGAGCAGTAGTGTTAGCTTCGGGTACCAAGAGCTGGGTCAAGAGGTGCCTTCTGGCCCGGACTTCTTCTCCCTCGCTTGCACGGGAGGAAACCGTTCCCCAGGCTCTCACCCACGGTAGCCAGGAAACTGCTTCCTGCCTCACAGAGGTGGATGGTAGCTAAAGCGCGGTTTCTCCGTCGTATTGTTTTTCCAATAAGAGTGCCAGCGATTAGACTTCCATGCAAAAGTGGGGCCGCAGCGCTAGCTTCATGAAGCAAGCGGGGAGTCGTGTTCTGCCTTCTTCCGGGGCCTGAGCCTCACTTCGAAAATGCTCTCGGACTCCCTTGCAGTGCTCTCACGCATTCCCACAGCAAAATGCTTCCACCCTCGGGAACGGCTATTGGAGCTGAAGCGCGGATTCTCACCAGAGTTGTGGCTTCGAGTTAGGGGGTTGCCTCTAGGCCTGCACGCACACACGGGGCAACGGTACCAGCCTCGTAAACAACAGGTGGAGCTGACAGCTTCCTTCTGCACCGGCCTGTCTCTCCCTCGATTTTACGTATGGAACCCGGCCCCAGGCTCTCACCCATTGTGCAGCCTAAGCTGCTTCCTCCCACAGAGAGGTCTCAGGTAGCTAAAGCACGGTGTCTGTTCACTGTGGTTTCTTCGAGTTAGAACGCGAGCGATTAGACTTCCATGCAAAAGTGGGGCCTCGGTGCTAGCTTGAGGAAACAAGTGGGGAGTCGTGTGCTGCCCCTTGCAACGGCCTCAGGCTCCCCCGGAATTACGTTTGGGACTCCCTTGCACTGCTCTCACGCTCGCACAAAACAAAATGCTTACACCCTCAGGAGCGGCTGCTTAGCTGAAGCACGGATTCCCTACCGAGTTTTTCCTTCGAGTTAGGTGGCTGACTTTCAGCCTGCAGGCACACCCGGGGCAACGGTACCAGCCCCATAAGCATGATGTGAGTTGAGAGCTGCCTTCTGTCCGGCCTGTCTCTCCCTCGATTTTACGAAATGGAACCCTCCCCCAGGCTCTCACCCACAGTACACCCTAAACTGCTTCCTCGCACAGAGACGTCCACGGAAGCTAAAGCACGGTTTCTCTACAGTGTTGTTTCTCCCAGTTAGAGCGCTAGCTATTAGACGTGCATGCAAAAGTGGGGCCGCACTGCTAGCTCCACGGAACAAGTGGGGAGTCGTGTTCTGCCTACTGCCGGGGCCCGAGTCTCACACGGAAAACGGTTTTGGACTCACTTGCAGGGCGCTCACGCAGAGGCACACAGCAAAATGCTTCCAGCCACAGGAATGCCTATGTTCGCTGCAGCAGGAATTCTCTCTAGAGGTGTGCCTTCCACTTAGGTGGTTGGCTTTAGGCCTGCAGGCGCACACGGGGCAACGGTACTAGCCTCGTAAACAAGAGGGGAGCTGACAGCTTCCTTCTGCACCGGCCTGTCTCTCCCTCGAGTTTACGTGTGGAACCCGGCCCCAGGCTCTCACCCATTGTGCAGCCTAACATGCTTCCTCGCACAGAAAGGTCTAAGGTAGCTAAAGCACGGTGTGTGTACACCGTTTTTGCTTCGAGGCAGAACGCAAGGGATTGGACTTCCACGCAACAGTGGGGCCTCAGTGCTAGCCTGATGATACAAGTGGGGAGTCGAGTGCTGCCTCCTGCAGCAGCCTGAGGCTCCCTCGGAATTAGATGTGGGACGCCCTTGCAGTGCTCTCACGCACGCACACAACAAAATGCTTCCACCCTCAGAAGCGGCTGTTTTAGCTGAAGCACGCATTCTCTGCCGAGTTTTGCCTTCGAGTTAGGTGGCTGTCTTTGAGCCTGCAGGCACACCCGGGGCAACGGTACCAGCCCCATAACCATGATGTGAGTTGAGAGCTGCCTTCTGTACCGGCCTTGTCTCTCGCCCGATTTTACAAAATGGAACCCGTCCCCAGGCTCTCACCCACCGTACACCCTCCACTGCTTCCTCGCACAGGAGAGGTCGACGGGAGCCCAAGCACCGTTTCTCTACAGTGTTGTTTCTCCCAGTTAGAGCGCTAGCTATTAGACGTGCATGCAAAAGTGGGGCCGCACTGCTAGCTCCATGGAACAAGTGGGGAGTCGTGTTCTGCCTACTGCCGGGGCCCGAGTCTCACACGGAAAACGGTTTTGGACTCACTTGCAGGGCGCTCACGCAGAGGCACACAGCAAAATGCTTCCAGCCACCGGAATGCCTATGTTCGCTGCAGCAGGAATTCTCTCTAGAGGTGTTCCTTCCACTCAGGTGGTTGGCTTTAGGCCTGCAGGCGCACACGGGGCAACGGTACTAGCCTCGTAAACAGGAGGGGAGCTGACAGCTTCCTTCTGCACCGGCCTGTCTCTCCCTCGATTTTACGTGCGGAACCCGGCCCCAGGCTCTCAACCACAGTACACCCTAAACGGCTTCCTCCCACAGAGAGGCCGCGGGAGCTAAAGCACGGCTTCTGTACACTGTTGTTTCTTCGAGTTAGAACGCTAGCCTTTAGACTTCCATGCAAAGGTAGGGCCGCAGCGCTGGCTAGGACAAACACACGGGCAGTCGTGTTCTGCCTTCTGCTGGGGCCTGAGTCTCACTGACAAGAAGCTTTGGGCTCCCTTGCAGTGCTCTCATGCACGCACACCACAACATGCTTCCCCCCTCAGGAGCGGCTGTTTTAGCTGAAGCCCGGATTCTCTACCGAGTCTCTCCTTCGAGTTAGGCGGTTGTCTTTAAGCCTCCACGCACACCCGGGGCATCGGTACTAGCCCCATAAGCATGATGTGAGTTGAGGGCTGCCTTCGGCACCGGCCTGTCTCTCCCACGATTTTACGTAATGGAACCCGTCCCCAGGCTCTGACCCACAGGCTCTCACCCACACCCTACCCTGCTTCCTCTCACAGAGAGGTCGACGGTAGCTAAAGCACGGTTTCCCTCCAGTGTTGTTTCTCCCAGTTGGAACGCTAGCGATTAGCCTTCCATGCCAGAGTGGGGCCGCAGTGCTAGCTTCATGAAACAAGTGGGGAGTCGTGTCCTGCCTTCTGCCGGGGCCTGAATCTCACACGGAAAATGCTCTTTTGAACTCACTTGCAGTGCGCTCACGCATGCACACAGCAAAATGCGTCCACCCTCAGGCATGGCTCTTTCAGTCGAAGCAGGCATTCTCTACAGAGTTGTTCCTTTGAGTGAGGTGGTTGGCTTTAGGCCTGCAGGCACACCCGGGCCCCGGGTCCTAGCCTCATCATCAAGAGGTGTGTTGAAGCTGCCTCGCGCACCGGCCTGTTTCTCACTCCCTTTCACGTATGGGACCCTTTCCGCGGCGTCTCACGCAAGAACACGGTGAACGGACTCCAGCTTCAGGAACGGCAAAGTTAACCACAGCGCAGTAAGCCCGTAGCATTGATTCTTGGCGTTGGGAGCCTGGTAACTAGGCATCCAGGCACACAGGGTACAGCAGTGCTAATCTCCTAAACCAAGAGGTGAGTCGACAGCAGCCTTCCTTACACTCCTGCGTCTCACTCAGAGTTACATCTATGTTCCATTTCTCAAGCTTTCACAAAAAACACACAATTGATGAAGCTCACGCTCAAGAAGGGCGATCTTTGCTGAGGCAAGGGTTCTCTACAGTTTTGTTCCTTTGCGTTGGGTGGACGGCAGTTAGGACTCCACGCACACACGGGAGAGCCGATCTAGGGTTCCCGAAACAAGAGCTGAGTGGAGAGGGGCCTTCTGCCCATGCTTATTTCTCCCTCGGAATTCTGCTGGGACTCATTCCCCAGGTTTGCCCTCCAGCAGAGTGGAAAATGCTGCCACCCCGTGGAGAGGCGAATGAGCTGAAGCTGGGATTCTCTACAGGCTTCTTTGTGCCACGTCCGTGTGGAGCACTGAGCATTCCTCTGCACACGTGGAGCAGTAGTGTTAGCTTCGGGTACCAAGAGCTGGGTCAAGAGGTGCCTTCTGGCCCGGACTTCTTCTCCCTCGCTTGCACGGGAGGAAACCGTTCCCCAGGCTCTCACCCACGGTAGCCAGGAAACTGCTTCCTGCCTCACAGAGGTGGATGGTAGCTAAAGCGCGGTTTCTCCGTCGTATTGTTTTTCCAATAAGAGTGCCAGCGATTAGACTTCCATGCAAAAGTGGGGCCGCAGCGCTAGCTTCATGAAGCAAGCGGGGAGTCGTGTTCTGCCTTCTTCCGGGGCCTGAGCCTCACTTCGAAAATGCTCTCGGACTCCCTTGCAGTGCTCTCACGCATTCCCACAGCAAAATGCTTCCACCCTCGGGAACGGCTATTGGAGCTGAAGCGCGGATTCTCACCAGAGTTGTGGCTTCGAGTTAGGGGGTTGCCTCTAGGCCTGCACGCACACACGGGGCAACGGTACCAGCCTCGTAAACAACAGGTGGAGCTGACAGCTTCCTTCTGCACCGGCCTGTCTCTCCCTCGATTTTACGTATGGAACCCGGCCCCAGGCTCTCACCCATTGTGCAGCCTAAGCTGCTTCCTCCCACAGAGAGGTCTCAGGTAGCTAAAGCACGGTGTCTGTTCACTGTGGTTTCTTCGAGTTAGAACGCGAGCGATTAGACTTCCATGCAAAAGTGGGGCCTCGGTGCTAGCTTGAGGAAACAAGTGGGGAGTCGTGTGCTGCCCCTTGCAACGGCCTCAGGCTCCCCCGGAATTACGTTTGGGACTCCCTTGCACTGCTCTCACGCTCGCACAAAACAAAATGCTTACACCCTCAGGAGCGGCTGCTTAGCTGAAGCACGGATTCCCTACCGAGTTTTTCCTTCGAGTTAGGTGGCTGACTTTCAGCCTGCAGGCACACCCGGGGCAACGGTACCAGCCCCATAAGCATGATGTGAGTTGAGAGCTGCCTTCTGTCCGGCCTGTCTCTCCCTCGATTTTACGAAATGGAACCCTCCCCCAGGCTCTCACCCACAGTACACCCTAAACTGCTTCCTCGCACAGAGACGTCCACGGAAGCTAAAGCACGGTTTCTCTACAGTGTTGTTTCTCCCAGTTAGAGCGCTAGCTATTAGACGTGCATGCAAAAGTGGGGCCGCACTGCTAGCTCCACGGAACAAGTGGGGAGTCGTGTTCTGCCTACTGCCGGGGCCCGAGTCTCACACGGAAAACGGTTTTGGACTCACTTGCAGGGCGCTCACGCAGAGGCACACAGCAAAATGCTTCCAGCCACCGGAATGCCTATGTTCGCTGCAGCAGGAATTCTCTCTAGAGGTGTGCCTTCCACTTAGGTGGTTGGCTTTAGGCCTGCAGGCGCACACGGGGCAACGGTACTAGCCTCGTAAACAAGAGGGGAGCTGACAGCTTCCTTCTGCACCGGCCTGTCTGTCCCTCGAGTTTACGTGTGGAACCCGGCCCCAGGCTCTCACCCATTGTGCAGCCTAACATGCTTCCTCGCACAGAAAGGTCTAAGGTAGCTAAAGCACGGTGTGTGTACACCGTTTTTGCTTCGAGGCAGAACGCAAGGGATTGGACTTCCACGCAACAGTGGGGCCTCAGTGCTAGCCTGATGATACAAGTGGGGAGTCGAGTGCTGCCTCCTGCAGCAGCCTGAGGCTCCCTCGGAATTAGATGTGGGACGCCCTTGCAGTGCTCTCACGCACGCACACAACAAAATGCTTCCACCCTCAGAAGCGGCTGTTTTAGCTGAAGCACGCATTCTCTGCCGAGTTTTGCCTTCGAGTTAGGTGGCTGTCTTTGAGCCTGCAGGCACACCCGGGGCAACGGTACCAGCCCCATAACCATGATGTGAGTTGAGAGCTGCCTTCTGTACCGGCCTTGTCTCTCGCCCGATTTTACAAAATGGAACCCGTCCCCAGGCTCTCACCCACCGTACACCCTCCACTGCTTCCTCGCACAGGAGAGGTCGACGGGAGCCCAAGCACCGTTTCTCTACAGTGTTGTTTCTCCCAGTTAGAGCGCTAGCTATTAGACGTGCATGCAAAAGTGGGGCCGCACTGCTAGCTCCATGGAACAAGTGGGGAGTCGTGTTCTGCCTACTGCCGGGGCCCGAGTCTCACACGGAAAACGGTTTTGGACTCACTTGCAGGGCGCTCACGCAGAGGCACACAGCAAAATGCTTCCAGCCACCGGAATGCCTATGTTCGCTGCAGCAGGAATTCTCTCTAGAGGTGTTCCTTCCACTCAGGTGGTTGGCTTTAGGCCTGCAGGCGCACACGGGGCAACGGCACTAGCCTCGTAAACAGGAGGGGAGCTGACAGCTTCCTTCTGCACCGGCCTGTGTCTCCCTCGATTTTACGTGCGGAACCCGGCCCCAGGCTCTCAACCACAGTACACCCTAAACGGCTTCCTCCCACAGAGAGGCCGCGGGAGCTAAAGCACGGCTTCTGTACACTGTTGTTTCTTCGAGTTAGAACGCTAGCCTTTAGACTCCCATGCAAAGGTAGGGCCGCAGCGCTGGCTAGGACAAACACACGGGCAGTCGTGTTCTGCCTTCTGCTTGGGGCCTGAGTCTCACTGACAAGAAGCTTTGGGCTCCCTTGCAGTGCTCTCATGCACGCACACCACAACATGCTTCCCCCCTCAGGAGCGGCTGTTTTAGCGGAAGCCCGGATTCTCTACCGAGTCTCTCCTTCGAGTTAGGCGGTTGTCTTTAAGCCTCCACGCACACCCGGGGCATCGGTACTAGCCCCATAAGCCTGATGTGAGTTGAGGGCTGCCTTCGGCACCGGCCTGTCTCTCCCACGATTTTACGTAATGGAACCCGTCCCCAGGCTCTGACCCACAGGCTCTCACCCACACCCTACCCTGCTTCCTCTCACAGAGAGGTCGACGGTAGCTAAAGCACGGTTTCCCTCCAGTGTTGTTTCTCCCAGTTGGAACGCTAGCGATTAGCCTTCCATGCCAGAGTGGGGCCGCAGTGCTAGCTTCATGAAACAAGTGGGGAGTCGTGTCCTGCCTTCTGCCGGGGCCTGAACCTCACACGGAAAATGCTCCTTTGAACTCACTTGCAGTGCGCTCACGCATGCACACAGCAAAATGCGTCCACCCTCAGGCATGGCTCTTTCAGTCGAAGCAGGCATTCTCTACAGAGTTGTTCCTTTGAGTGAGGTGGTTGGCTTTAGGCCTGCAGGCACACCCGGGCCCCGGGTCCTAGCCTCATCATCAAGAGGTGTGTTGAAGCTGCCTCGCGCACCGGCCTGTTTCTCACTCCCTTTCACGTATGGGACCCTTTCCGCGGCGTCTCACGCAAGAACACGGTGAACGGACTCCAGCTTCAGGAACGGCAAAGTTAACCACAGCGCAGTAAGCCCGTAGCATTGATTCTTGGCGTTGGGAGCCTGGTAACTAGGCATCCAGGCACACAGGGTACAGCAGTGCTAATCTCCTAAACCAAGAGGTGAGTCGACAGCAGCCTTCCTTACACTCCTGCGTCTCACTCAGAGTTACATCTATGTTCCATTTCTCAAGCTTTCACAAAAAACACACAATTGATGAAGCTCACGCTCAAGAAGGGCGATCTTTGCTGAGGCAAGGGTTCTCTACAGTTTTGTTCCTTTGCGTTGGGTGGACGGCAGTTAGGACTCCACGCACACACGGGAGAGCCGATCTAGGGTTCCCGAAACAAGAGCTGAGTGGAGAGGGGCCTTCTGCCCATGCTTATTTCTCCCTCGGAATTCTGCTGGGACTCATTCCCCAGGTTTGCCCTCCAGCAGAGTGGAAAATGCTGCCACCCCGTGGAGAGGCGAATGAGCTGAAGCTGGGATTCTCTACAGGCTTCTTTGTGCCACGTCCGTGTGGAGCACTGAGCATTCCTCTGCACACGTGGAGCAGTAGTGTTAGCTTCGGGTACCAAGAGCTGGGTCAAGAGGTGCCTTCTGGCCCGGACTTCTTCTCCCTCGCTTGCACGGGAGGAAACCGTTCCCCAGGCTCTCACCCACGGTAGCCAGGAAACTGCTTCCTGCCTCACAGAGGTGGATGGTAGCTAAAGCGCGGTTTCTCCGTCGTATTGTTTTTCCAATAAGAGTGCCAGCGATTAGACTTCCATGCAAAAGTGGGGCCGCAGCGCTAGCTTCATGAAGCAAGCGGGGAGTCGTGTTCTGCCTTCTTCCGGGGCCTGAGCCTCACTTCGAAAATGCTCTCGGACTCCCTTGCAGTGCTCTCACGCATTCCCACAGCAAAATGCTTCCACCCTCGGGAACGGCTATTGGAGCTGAAGCGCGGATTCTCACCAGAGTTGTGGCTTCGAGTTAGGGGGTTGCCTCTAGGCCTGCACGCACACACGGGGCAACGGTACCAGCCTCGTAAACAACAGGTGGAGCTGACAGCTTCCTTCTGCACCGGCCTGTCTCTCCCTCGATTTTACGTATGGAACCCGGCCCCAGGCTCTCACCCATTGTGCAGCCTAAGCTGCTTCCTCCCACAGAGAGGTCTCAGGTAGCTAAAGCACGGTGTCTGTTCACTGTGGTTTCTTCGAGTTAGAACGCGAGCGATTAGACTTCCATGCAAAAGTGGGGCCTCGGTGCTAGCTTGAGGAAACAAGTGGGGAGTCGTGTGCTGCCCCTTGCAACGGCCTCAGGCTCCCCCGGAATTACGTTTGGGACTCCCTTGCACTGCTCTCACGCTCGCACAAAACAAAATGCTTACACCCTCAGGAGCGGCTGCTTAGCTGAAGCACGGATTCCCTACCGAGTTTTTCCTTCGAGTTAGGTGGCTGACTTTCAGCCTGCAGGCACACCCGGGGCAACGGTACCAGCCCCATAAGCATGATGTGAGTTGAGAGCTGCCTTCTGTCCGGCCTGTCTCTCCCTCGATTTTACGAAATGGAACCCTCCCCCAGGCTCTCACCCACAGTACACCCTAAACTGCTTCCTCGCACAGAGACGTCCACGGAAGCTAAAGCACGGTTTCTCTACAGTGTTGTTTCTCCCAGTTAGAGCGCTAGCTATTAGACGTGCATGCAAAAGTGGGGCCGCACTGCTAGCTCCACGGAACAAGTGGGGAGTCGTGTTCTGCCTACTGCCGGGGCCCGAGTCTCACACGGAAAACGGTTTTGGACTCACTTGCAGGGCGCTCACGCAGAGGCACACAGCAAAATGCTTCCAGCCACCGGAATGCCTATGTTCGCTGCAGCAGGAATTCTCTCTAGAGGTGTGCCTTCCACTTAGGTGGTTGGCTTTAGGCCTGCAGGCGCACACGGGGCAACGGTACTAGCCTCGTAAACAAGAGGGGAGCTGACAGCTTCCTTCTGCACCGGCCTGTCTGTCCCTCGAGTTTACGTGTGGAACCCGGCCCCAGGCTCTCACCCATTGTGCAGCCTAACATGCTTCCTCGCACAGAAAGGTCTAAGGTAGCTAAAGCACGGTGTGTGTACACCGTTTTTGCTTCGAGGCAGAACGCAAGGGATTGGACTTCCACGCAACAGTGGGGCCTCAGTGCTAGCCTGATGATACAAGTGGGGAGTCGAGTGCTGCCTCCTGCAGCAGCCTGAGGCTCCCTCGGAATTAGATGTGGGACGCCCTTGCAGTGCTCTCACGCACGCACACAACAAAATGCTTCCACCCTCAGAAGCGGCTGTTTTAGCTGAAGCACGCATTCTCTGCCGAGTTTTGCCTTCGAGTTAGGTGGCTGTCTTTGAGCCTGCAGGCACACCCGGGGCAACGGTACCAGCCCCATAACCATGATGTGAGTTGAGAGCTGCCTTCTGTACCGGCCTTGTCTCTCGCCCGATTTTACAAAATGGAACCCGTCCCCAGGCTCTCACCCACCGTACACCCTCCACTGCTTCCTCGCACAGGAGAGGTCGACGGGAGCCCAAGCACCGTTTCTCTACAGTGTTGTTTCTCCCAGTTAGAGCGCTAGCTATTAGACGTGCATGCAAAAGTGGGGCCGCACTGCTAGCTCCATGGAACAAGTGGGGAGTCGTGTTCTGCCTACTGCCGGGGCCCGAGTCTCACACGGAAAACGGTTTTGGACTCACTTGCAGGGCGCTCACGCAGAGGCACACAGCAAAATGCTTCCAGCCACCGGAATGCCTATGTTCGCTGCAGCAGGAATTCTCTCTAGAGGTGTTCCTTCCACTCAGGTGGTTGGCTTTAGGCCTGCAGGCGCACACGGGGCAACGGCACTAGCCTCGTAAACAGGAGGGGAGCTGACAGCTTCCTTCTGCACCGGCCTGTGTCTCCCTCGATTTTACGTGCGGAACCCGGCCCCAGGCTCTCAACCACAGTACACCCTAAACGGCTTCCTCCCACAGAGAGGCCGCGGGAGCTAAAGCACGGCTTCTGTACACTGTTGTTTCTTCGAGTTAGAACGCTAGCCTTTAGACTCCCATGCAAAGGTAGGGCCGCAGCGCTGGCTAGGACAAACACACGGGCAGTCGTGTTCTGCCTTCTGCTTGGGGCCTGAGTCTCACTGACAAGAAGCTTTGGGCTCCCTTGCAGTGCTCTCATGCACGCACACCACAACATGCTTCCCCCCTCAGGAGCGGCTGTTTTAGCGGAAGCCCGGATTCTCTACCGAGTCTCTCCTTCGAGTTAGGCGGTTGTCTTTAAGCCTCCACGCACACCCGGGGCATCGGTACTAGCCCCATAAGCCTGATGTGAGTTGAGGGCTGCCTTCGGCACCGGCCTGTCTCTCCCACGATTTTACGTAATGGAACCCGTCCCCAGGCTCTGACCCACAGGCTCTCACCCACACCCTACCCTGCTTCCTCTCACAGAGAGGTCGACGGTAGCTAAAGCACGGTTTCCCTCCAGTGTTGTTTCTCCCAGTTGGAACGCTAGCGATTAGCCTTCCATGCCAGAGTGGGGCCGCAGTGCTAGCTTCATGAAACAAGTGGGGAGTCGTGTCCTGCCTTCTGCCGGGGCCTGAACCTCACACGGAAAATGCTCCTTTGAACTCACTTGCAGTGCGCTCACGCATGCACACAGCAAAATGCGTCCACCCTCAGGCATGGCTCTTTCAGTCGAAGCAGGCATTCTCTACAGAGTTGTTCCTTTGAGTGAGGTGGTTGGCTTTAGGCCTGCAGGCACACCCGGGCCCCGGGTCCTAGCCTCATCATCAAGAGGTGTGTTGAAGCTGCCTCGCGCACCGGCCTGTTTCTCACTCCCTTTCACGTATGGGACCCTTTCCGCGGCGTCTCACGCAAGAACACGGTGAACGGACTCCAGCTTCAGGAACGGCAAAGTTAACCACAGCGCAGTAAGCCCGTAGCATTGATTCTTGGCGTTGGGAGCCTGGTAACTAGGCATCCAGGCACACAGGGTACAGCAGTGCTAATCTCCTAAACCAAGAGGTGAGTCGACAGCAGCCTTCCTTACACTCCTGCGTCTCACTCAGAGTTACATCTATGTTCCATTTCTCAAGCTTTCACAAAAAACACACAATTGATGAAGCTCACGCTCAAGAAGGGCGATCTTTGCTGAGGCAAGGGTTCTCTACAGTTTTGTTCCTTTGCGTTGGGTGGACGGCAGTTAGGACTCCACGCACACACGGGAGAGCCGATCTAGGGTTCCCGAAACAAGAGCTGAGTGGAGAGGGGCCTTCTGCCCATGCTTATTTCTCCCTCGGAATTCTGCTGGGACTCATTCCCCAGGTTTGCCCTCCAGCAGAGTGGAAAATGCTGCCACCCCGTGGAGAGGCGAATGAGCTGAAGCTGGGATTCTCTACAGGCTTCTTTGTGCCACGTCCGTGTGGAGCACTGAGCATTCCTCTGCACACGTGGAGCAGTAGTGTTAGCTTCGGGTACCAAGAGCTGGGTCAAGAGGTGCCTTCTGGCCCGGACTTCTTCTCCCTCGCTTGCACGGGAGGAAACCGTTCCCCAGGCTCTCACCCACGGTAGCCAGGAAACTGCTTCCTGCCTCACAGAGGTGGATGGTAGCTAAAGCGCGGTTTCTCCGTCGTATTGTTTTTCCAATAAGAGTGCCAGCGATTAGACTTCCATGCAAAAGTGGGGCCGCAGCGCTAGCTTCATGAAGCAAGCGGGGAGTCGTGTTCTGCCTTCTTCCGGGGCCTGAGCCTCACTTCGAAAATGCTCTCGGACTCCCTTGCAGTGCTCTCACGCATTCCCACAGCAAAATGCTTCCACCCTCGGGAACGGCTATTGGAGCTGAAGCGCGGATTCTCACCAGAGTTGTGGCTTCGAGTTAGGGGGTTGCCTCTAGGCCTGCACGCACACACGGGGCAACGGTACCAGCCTCGTAAACAACAGGTGGAGCTGACAGCTTCCTTCTGCACCGGCCTGTCTCTCCCTCGATTTTACGTATGGAACCCGGCCCCAGGCTCTCACCCATTGTGCAGCCTAAGCTGCTTCCTCCCACAGAGAGGTCTCAGGTAGCTAAAGCACGGTGTCTGTTCACTGTGGTTTCTTCGAGTTAGAACGCAAGCGATTAGACTTCCATGCAAAAGTGGGGCCTCGGTGCTAGCTTGAGGAAACAAGTGGGGAGTCGTGTGCTGCCCCTTGCAACGGCCTCAGGCTCCCCCGGAATTACGTTTGGGACTCCCTTGCACTGCTCTCACGCTCGCACAAAACAAAATGCTTACACCCTCAGGAGCGGCTGCTTAGCTGAAGCACGGATTCCCCACCGGGTTTTTCCTTCGAGTTAGGTGGCTGACTTTCAGCCTGCAGGCACACCCGGGGCAACGGTACCAGCCCCATAAGCATGATGTGAGTTGAGAGCTGCCTTCTGTCCGGCCTGCCTCTCCCTCGATTTTACGAAATGGAACCCTCCCCCAGGCTCTCACCCACCGTACACCCTAAACTGCTTCCTCGCACAGAGACGTCCACGGAAGCTAAAGCACGGTTTCTCTACAGTGTTGTTTCCCCCAGTTAGAGCGCTAGCTATTAGACGTGCATGCAAAAGTGGGGCCGCACTGCTAGCTCCACGGAACAAGTGGGGAGTCGTGTTCTGCCTACTGCCGGGGCCCGAGTCTCACACGGTAAACGGTTTTGGACTCACTTGCAGGGCGCTCACGCAGAGGCACACAGCAAAATGCTTCCAGCCGCAGGAATGCCTATGTTCGCTGCAGCAGGAATTCTCTCTAGAGGTGTGCCTTCCACTTAGGTGGTTGGCTTTAGGCCTGCAGGCGCACACGGGGCAACGGTACTAGCCTCGTAAACAAGAGGGGAGCTGACAGCTTCCTTCTGCACCGGCCTGTCTGTCCCTCGAGTTTACGTGTGGAACCCGGCCCCAGGCTCTCACCCATTGTGCAGCCTAACATGCTTCCTCGCACAGAAAGGTCTAAGGTAGCTAAAGCACGGTGTGTGTACACCGTTTTTGCTTCGAGGCAGAACGCAAGGGATTGGACTTCCACGCAAGAGTGGGGCCTCAGTGCTAGCCTGATGATACAAGTGGGGAGTCGAGTGCTGCCTCCTGCAGCAGCCTGAGGCTCCCTCGGAATTAGATGTGGGACGCCCTTGCAGTGCTCTCACGCACGCACACAACAAAATGCTTCCACCCTCAGAAGCGGCTGTTTTAGCTGAAGCACGCATTCTCTGCCGAGTTTTGCCTTCGAGTTAGGTGGCTGTCTTTGAGCCTGCAGGCACACCCGGGGCAACGGTACCAGCCCCATAACCATGATGTGAGTTGAGAGCTGCCTTCTGTACCGGCCTTGTCTCTCGCCCGATTTTACAAAATGGAACCCGTCCCCAGGCTCTCACCCACCGTACACCCTCCACTGCTTCCTCGCACAGGAGAGGTCGACGGGAGCCCAAGCACCGTTTCTCTACAGTGTTGTTTCTCCCAGTTAGAGCGCTAGCTATTAGACGTGCATGCAAAAGTGGGGCCGCACTGCTAGCTCCATGGAACAAGTGGGGAGTCGTGTTCTGCCTACTGCCGGGGCCCGAGTCTCACACGGAAAACGGTTTTGGACTCACTTGCAGGGCGCTCACGCAGAGGCACACAGCAAAATGCTTCCAGCCACCGGAATGCCTATGTTCGCTGCAGCAGGAATTCTCTCTAGAGGTGTTCCTTCCACTCAGGTGGTTGGCTTTAGGCCTGCAGGCGCACACGGGGCAACGGCACTAGCCTCGTAAACAGGAGGGGAGCTGACAGCTTCCTTCTGCACCGGCCTGTGTCTCCCTCGATTTTACGTGCGGAACCCGGCCCCAGGCTCTCAACCACAGTACACCCTAAACGGCTTCCTCCCACAGAGAGGCCGCGGGAGCTAAAGCACGGCTTCTGTACACTGTTGTTTCTTCGAGTTAGAACGCTAGCCTTTAGACTCCCATGCAAAGGTAGGGCCGCAGCGCTGGCTAGGACAAACACACGGGCAGTCGTGTTCTGCCTTCTGCTTGGGGCCTGAGTCTCACTGACAAGAAGCTTTGGGCTCCCTTGCAGTGCTCTCATGCACGCGCACCACAACATGCTTCCCCCCTCAGGAGCGGCTGTTTTAGCGGAAGCCCGGATTCTCTACCGAGTCTCTCCTTCGAGTTAGGCGGTTGTCTTTAAGCCTCCACGCACACCCGGGGCATCGGTACTAGCCCCATAAGCCTGATGTGAGTTGAGGGCTGCCTTCGGCACCGGCCTGTCTCTCCCACGATTTTACGTAATGGAACCCGTCCCCAGGCTCTGACCCACAGGCTCTCACCCACACCCTACCCTGCTTCCTCTCACAGAGAGGTCGACGGTAGCTAAAGCACGGTTTCCCTCCAGTGTTGTTTCTCCCAGTTGGAACGCTAGCGATTAGCCTTCCATGCCAGAGTGGGGCCGCAGTGCTAGCTTCATGAAACAAGTGGGGAGTCGTGTCCTGCCTTCTGCCGGGGCCTGAACCTCACACGGAAAATGCTCCTTTGAACTCACTTGCAGTGCGCTCACGCATGCACACAGCAAAATGCGTCCACCCTCAGGCATGGCTCTTTCAGTCGAAGCAGGCATTCTCTACAGAGTTGTTCCTTTGAGTGAGGTGGTTGGCTTTAGGCCTGCAGGCACACCCGGGCCCCGGGTCCTAGCCTCATCATCAAGAGGTGTGTTGAAGCTGCCTCGCGCACCGGCCTGTTTCTCACTCCCTTTCACGTATGGGACCCTTTCCGCGGCGTCTCACGCAAGAACACGGTGAACGGACTCCAGCTTCAGGAACGGCAAAGTTAACCACAGCGCAGTAAGCCCGTAGCATTGATTCTTGGCGTTGGGAGCCTGGTAACTAGGCATCCAGGCACACAGGGTACAGCAGTGCTAATCTCCTAAACCAAGAGGTGAGTCGACAGCAGCCTTCCTTACACTCCTGCGTCTCACTCAGAGTTACATCTATGTTCCATTTCTCAAGCTTTCACAAAAAACACACAATTGATGAAGCTCACGCTCAAGAAGGGCGATCTTTGCTGAGGCAAGGGTTCTCTACAGTTTTGTTCCTTTGCGTTGGGTGGACGGCAGTTAGGACTCCACGCACACACGGGAGAGCCGATCTAGGGTTCCCGAAACAAGAGCTGAGTGGAGAGGGGCCTTCTGCCCATGCTTATTTCTCCCTCGGAATTCTGCTGGGACTCATTCCCCAGGTTTGCCCTCCAGCAGAGTGGAAAATGCTGCCACCCCGTGGAGAGGCGAATGAGCTGAAGCTGGGATTCTCTACAGGCTTCTTTGTGCCACGTCCGTGTGGAGCACTGAGCATTCCTCTGCACACGTGGAGCAGTAGTGTTAGCTTCGGGTACCAAGAGCTGGGTCAAGAGGTGCCTTCTGGCCCGGACTTCTTCTCCCTCGCTTGCACGGGAGGAAACCGTTCCCCAGGCTCTCACCCACGGTAGCCAGGAAACTGCTTCCTGCCTCACAGAGGTGGATGGTAGCTAAAGCGCGGTTTCTCCGTCGTATTGTTTTTCCAATAAGAGTGCCAGCGATTAGACTTCCATGCAAAAGTGGGGCCGCAGCGCTAGCTTCATGAAGCAAGCGGGGAGTCGTGTTCTGCCTTCTTCCGGGGCCTGAGCCTCACTTCGAAAATGCTCTCGGACTCCCTTGCAGTGCTCTCACGCATTCCCACAGCAAAATGCTTCCACCCTCGGGAACGGCTATTGGAGCTGAAGCGCGGATTCTCACCAGAGTTGTGGCTTCGAGTTAGGGGGTTGCCTCTAGGCCTGCACGCACACACGGGGCAACGGTACCAGCCTCGTAAACAACAGGTGGAGCTGACAGCTTCCTTCTGCACCGGCCTGTCTCTCCCTCGATTTTACGTATGGAACCCGGCCCCAGGCTCTCACCCATTGTGCAGCCTAAGCTGCTTCCTCCCACAGAGAGGTCTCAGGTAGCTAAAGCACGGTGTCTGTTCACTGTGGTTTCTTCGAGTTAGAACGCGAGCGATTAGACTTCCATGCAAAAGTGGGGCCTCGGTGCTAGCTTGAGGAAACAAGTGGGGAGTCGTGTGCTGCCCCTTGCAACGGCCTCAGGCTCCCCCGGAATTACGTTTGGGACTCCCTTGCACTGCTCTCACGCTCGCACAAAACAAAATGCTTACACCCTCAGGAGCGGCTGCTTAGCTGAAGCACGGATTCCCTACCGAGTTTTTCCTTCGAGTTAGGTGGCTGACTTTCAGCCTGCAGGCACACCCGGGGCAACGGTACCAGCCCCATAAGCATGATGTGAGTTGAGAGCTGCCTTCTGTCCGGCCTGTCTCTCCCTCGATTTTACGAAATGGAACCCTCCCCCAGGCTCTCACCCACAGTACACCCTAAACTGCTTCCTCGCACAGAGACGTCCACGGAAGCTAAAGCACGGTTTCTCTACAGTGTTGTTTCTCCCAGTTAGAGCGCTAGCTATTAGACGTGCATGCAAAAGTGGGGCCGCACTGCTAGCTCCACGGAACAAGTGGGGAGTCGTGTTCTGCCTACTGCCGGGGCCCGAGTCTCACACGGAAAACGGTTTTGGACTCACTTGCAGGGCGCTCACGCAGAGGCACACAGCAAAATGCTTCCAGCCACAGGAATGCCTATGTTCGCTGCAGCAGGAATTCTCTCTAGAGGTGTGCCTTCCACTTAGGTGGTTGGCTTTAGGCCTGCAGGCGCACACGGGGCAACGGTACTAGCCTCGTAAACAAGAGGGGAGCTGACAGCTTCCTTCTGCACCGGCCTGTCTCTCCCTCGAGTTTACGTGTGGAACCCGGCCCCAGGCTCTCACCCATTGTGCAGCCTAACATGCTTCCTCGCACAGAAAGGTCTAAGGTAGCTAAAGCACGGTGTGTGTACACCGTTTTTGCTTCGAGGCAGAACGCAAGGGATTGGACTTCCACGCAACAGTGGGGCCTCAGTGCTAGCCTGATGATACAAGTGGGGAGTCGAGTGCTGCCTCCTGCAGCAGCCTGAGGCTCCCTCGGAATTAGATGTGGGACGCCCTTGCAGTGCTCTCACGCACGCACACAACAAAATGCTTCCACCCTCAGAAGCGGCTGTTTTAGCTGAAGCACGCATTCTCTGCCGAGTTTTGCCTTCGAGTTAGGTGGCTGTCTTTGAGCCTGCAGGCACACCCGGGGCAACGGTACCAGCCCCATAACCATGATGTGAGTTGAGAGCTGCCTTCTGTACCGGCCTTGTCTCTCGCCCGATTTTACAAAATGGAACCCGTCCCCAGGCTCTCACCCACCGTACACCCTCCACTGCTTCCTCGCACAGGAGAGGTCGACGGGAGCCCAAGCACCGTTTCTCTACAGTGTTGTTTCTCCCAGTTAGAGCGCTAGCTATTAGACGTGCATGCAAAAGTGGGGCCGCACTGCTAGCTCCATGGAACAAGTGGGGAGTCGTGTTCTGCCTACTGCCGGGGCCCGAGTCTCACACGGAAAACGGTTTTGGACTCACTTGCAGGGCGCTCACGCAGAGGCACACAGCAAAATGCTTCCAGCCACCGGAATGCCTATGTTCGCTGCAGCAGGAATTCTCTCTAGAGGTGTTCCTTCCACTCAGGTGGTTGGCTTTAGGCCTGCAGGCGCACACGGGGCAACGGTACTAGCCTCGTAAACAGGAGGGGAGCTGACAGCTTCCTTCTGCACCGGCCTGTCTCTCCCTCGATTTTACGTGCGGAACCCGGCCCCAGGCTCTCAACCACAGTACACCCTAAACGGCTTCCTCCCACAGAGAGGCCGCGGGAGCTAAAGCACGGCTTCTGTACACTGTTGTTTCTTCGAGTTAGAACGCTAGCCTTTAGACTTCCATGCAAAGGTAGGGCCGCAGCGCTGGCTAGGACAAACACACGGGCAGTCGTGTTCTGCCTTCTGCTGGGGCCTGAGTCTCACTGACAAGAAGCTTTGGGCTCCCTTGCAGTGCTCTCATGCACGCACACCACAACATGCTTCCCCCCTCAGGAGCGGCTGTTTTAGCTGAAGCCCGGATTCTCTACCGAGTCTCTCCTTCGAGTTAGGCGGTTGTCTTTAAGCCTCCACGCACACCCGGGGCATCGGTACTAGCCCCATAAGCATGATGTGAGTTGAGGGCTGCCTTCGGCACCGGCCTGTCTCTCCCACGATTTTACGTAATGGAACCCGTCCCCAGGCTCTGACCCACAGGCTCTCACCCACACCCTACCCTGCTTCCTCTCACAGAGAGGTCGACGGTAGCTAAAGCACGGTTTCCCTCCAGTGTTGTTTCTCCCAGTTGGAACGCTAGCGATTAGCCTTCCATGCCAGAGTGGGGCCGCAGTGCTAGCTTCATGAAACAAGTGGGGAGTCGTGTCCTGCCTTCTGCCGGGGCCTGAATCTCACACGGAAAATGCTCTTTTGAACTCACTTGCAGTGCGCTCACGCATGCACACAGCAAAATGCGTCCACCCTCAGGCATGGCTCTTTCAGTCGAAGCAGGCATTCTCTACAGAGTTGTTCCTTTGAGTGAGGTGGTTGGCTTTAGGCCTGCAGGCACACCCGGGCCCCGGGTCCTAGCCTCATCATCAAGAGGTGTGTTGAAGCTGCCTCGCGCACCGGCCTGTTTCTCACTCCCTTTCACGTATGGGACCCTTTCCGCGGCGTCTCACGCAAGAACACGGTGAACGGACTCCAGCTTCAGGAACGGCAAAGTTAACCACAGCGCAGTAAGCCCGTAGCATTGATTCTTGGCGTTGGGAGCCTGGTAACTAGGCATCCAGGCACACAGGGTACAGCAGTGCTAATCTCCTAAACCAAGAGGTGAGTCGACAGCAGCCTTCCTTACACTCCTGCGTCTCACTCAGAGTTACATCTATGTTCCATTTCTCAAGCTTTCACAAAAAACACACAATTGATGAAGCTCACGCTCAAGAAGGGCGATCTTTGCTGAGGCAAGGGTTCTCTACAGTTTTGTTCCTTTGCGTTGGGTGGACGGCAGTTAGGACTCCACGCACACACGGGAGAGCCGATCTAGGGTTCCCGAAACAAGAGCTGAGTGGAGAGGGGCCTTCTGCCCATGCTTATTTCTCCCTCGGAATTCTGCTGGGACTCATTCCCCAGGTTTGCCCTCCAGCAGAGTGGAAAATGCTGCCACCCCGTGGAGAGGCGAATGAGCTGAAGCTGGGATTCTCTACAGGCTTCTTTGTGCCACGTCCGTGTGGAGCACTGAGCATTCCTCTGCACACGTGGAGCAGTAGTGTTAGCTTCGGGTACCAAGAGCTGGGTCAAGAGGTGCCTTCTGGCCCGGACTTCTTCTCCCTCGCTTGCACGGGAGGAAACCGTTCCCCAGGCTCTCACCCACGGTAGCCAGGAAACTGCTTCCTGCCTCACAGAGGTGGATGGTAGCTAAAGCGCGGTTTCTCCGTCGTATTGTTTTTCCAATAAGAGTGCCAGCGATTAGACTTCCATGCAAAAGTGGGGCCGCAGCGCTAGCTTCATGAAGCAAGCGGGGAGTCGTGTTCTGCCTTCTTCCGGGGCCTGAGCCTCACTTCGAAAATGCTCTCGGACTCCCTTGCAGTGCTCTCACGCATTCCCACAGCAAAATGCTTCCACCCTCGGGAACGGCTATTGGAGCTGAAGCGCGGATTCTCACCAGAGTTGTGGCTTCGAGTTAGGGGGTTGCCTCTAGGCCTGCACGCACACACGGGGCAACGGTACCAGCCTCGTAAACAACAGGTGGAGCTGACAGCTTCCTTCTGCACCGGCCTGTCTCTCCCTCGATTTTACGTATGGAACCCGGCCCCAGGCTCTCACCCATTGTGCAGCCTAAGCTGCTTCCTCCCACAGAGAGGTCTCAGGTAGCTAAAGCACGGTGTCTGTTCACTGTGGTTTCTTCGAGTTAGAACGCGAGCGATTAGACTTCCATGCAAAAGTGGGGCCTCGGTGCTAGCTTGAGGAAACAAGTGGGGAGTCGTGTGCTGCCCCTTGCAACGGCCTCAGGCTCCCCCGGAATTACGTTTGGGACTCCCTTGCACTGCTCTCACGCTCGCACAAAACAAAATGCTTACACCCTCAGGAGCGGCTGCTTAGCTGAAGCACGGATTCCCTACCGAGTTTTTCCTTCGAGTTAGGTGGCTGACTTTCAGCCTGCAGGCACACCCGGGGCAACGGTACCAGCCCCATAAGCATGATGTGAGTTGAGAGCTGCCTTCTGTCCGGCCTGTCTCTCCCTCGATTTTACGAAATGGAACCCTCCCCCAGGCTCTCACCCACAGTACACCCTAAACTGCTTCCTCGCACAGAGACGTCCACGGAAGCTAAAGCACGGTTTCTCTACAGTGTTGTTTCTCCCAGTTAGAGCGCTAGCTATTAGACGTGCATGCAAAAGTGGGGCCGCACTGCTAGCTCCACGGAACAAGTGGGGAGTCGTGTTCTGCCTACTGCCGGGGCCCGAGTCTCACACGGAAAACGGTTTTGGACTCACTTGCAGGGCGCTCACGCAGAGGCACACAGCAAAATGCTTCCAGCCACAGGAATGCCTATGTTCGCTGCAGCAGGAATTCTCTCTAGAGGTGTGCCTTCCACTTAGGTGGTTGGCTTTAGGCCTGCAGGCGCACACGGGGCAACGGTACTAGCCTCGTAAACAAGAGGGGAGCTGACAGCTTCCTTCTGCACCGGCCTGTCTCTCCCTCGAGTTTACGTGTGGAACCCGGCCCCAGGCTCTCACCCATTGTGCAGCCTAACATGCTTCCTCGCACAGAAAGGTCTAAGGTAGCTAAAGCACGGTGTGTGTACACCGTTTTTGCTTCGAGGCAGAACGCAAGGGATTGGACTTCCACGCAACAGTGGGGCCTCAGTGCTAGCCTGATGATACAAGTGGGGAGTCGAGTGCTGCCTCCTGCAGCAGCCTGAGGCTCCCTCGGAATTAGATGTGGGACGCCCTTGCAGTGCTCTCACGCACGCACACAACAAAATGCTTCCACCCTCAGAAGCGGCTGTTTTAGCTGAAGCACGCATTCTCTGCCGAGTTTTGCCTTCGAGTTAGGTGGCTGTCTTTGAGCCTGCAGGCACACCCGGGGCAACGGTACCAGCCCCATAACCATGATGTGAGTTGAGAGCTGCCTTCTGTACCGGCCTTGTCTCTCGCCCGATTTTACAAAATGGAACCCGTCCCCAGGCTCTCACCCACCGTACACCCTCCACTGCTTCCTCGCACAGGAGAGGTCGACGGGAGCCCAAGCACCGTTTCTCTACAGTGTTGTTTCTCCCAGTTAGAGCGCTAGCTATTAGACGTGCATGCAAAAGTGGGGCCGCACTGCTAGCTCCATGGAACAAGTGGGGAGTCGTGTTCTGCCTACTGCCGGGGCCCGAGTCTCACACGGAAAACGGTTTTGGACTCACTTGCAGGGCGCTCACGCAGAGGCACACAGCAAAATGCTTCCAGCCACCGGAATGCCTATGTTCGCTGCAGCAGGAATTCTCTCTAGAGGTGTTCCTTCCACTCAGGTGGTTGGCTTTAGGCCTGCAGGCGCACACGGGGCAACGGTACTAGCCTCGTAAACAGGAGGGGAGCTGACAGCTTCCTTCTGCACCGGCCTGTCTCTCCCTCGATTTTACGTGCGGAACCCGGCCCCAGGCTCTCAACCACAGTACACCCTAAACGGCTTCCTCCCACAGAGAGGCCGCGGGAGCTAAAGCACGGCTTCTGTACACTGTTGTTTCTTCGAGTTAGAACGCTAGCCTTTAGACTTCCATGCAAAGGTAGGGCCGCAGCGCTGGCTAGGACAAACACACGGGCAGTCGTGTTCTGCCTTCTGCTGGGGCCTGAGTCTCACTGACAAGAAGCTTTGGGCTCCCTTGCAGTGCTCTCATGCACGCACACCACAACATGCTTCCCCCCTCAGGAGCGGCTGTTTTAGCTGAAGCCCGGATTCTCTACCGAGTCTCTCCTTCGAGTTAGGCGGTTGTCTTTAAGCCTCCACGCACACCCGGGGCATCGGTACTAGCCCCATAAGCATGATGTGAGTTGAGGGCTGCCTTCGGCACCGGCCTGTCTCTCCCACGATTTTACGTAATGGAACCCGTCCCCAGGCTCTGACCCACAGGCTCTCACCCACACCCTACCCTGCTTCCTCTCACAGAGAGGTCGACGGTAGCTAAAGCACGGTTTCCCTCCAGTGTTGTTTCTCCCAGTTGGAACGCTAGCGATTAGCCTTCCATGCCAGAGTGGGGCCGCAGTGCTAGCTTCATGAAACAAGTGGGGAGTCGTGTCCTGCCTTCTGCCGGGGCCTGAATCTCACACGGAAAATGCTCTTTTGAACTCACTTGCAGTGCGCTCACGCATGCACACAGCAAAATGCGTCCACCCTCAGGCATGGCTCTTTCAGTCGAAGCAGGCATTCTCTACAGAGTTGTTCCTTTGAGTGAGGTGGTTGGCTTTAGGCCTGCAGGCACACCCGGGCCCCGGGTCCTAGCCTCATCATCAAGAGGTGTGTTGAAGCTGCCTCGCGCACCGGCCTGTTTCTCACTCCCTTTCACGTATGGGACCCTTTCCGCGGCGTCTCACGCAAGAACACGGTGAACGGACTCCAGCTTCAGGAACGGCAAAGTTAACCACAGCGCAGTAAGCCCGTAGCATTGATTCTTGGCGTTGGGAGCCTGGTAACTAGGCATCCAGGCACACAGGGTACAGCAGTGCTAATCTCCTAAACCAAGAGGTGAGTCGACAGCAGCCTTCCTTACACTCCTGCGTCTCACTCAGAGTTACATCTATGTTCCATTTCTCAAGCTTTCACAAAAAACACACAATTGATGAAGCTCACGCTCAAGAAGGGCGATCTTTGCTGAGGCAAGGGTTCTCTACAGTTTTGTTCCTTTGCGTTGGGTGGACGGCAGTTAGGACTCCACGCACACACGGGAGAGCCGATCTAGGGTTCCCGAAACAAGAGCTGAGTGGAGAGGGGCCTTCTGCCCATGCTTATTTCTCCCTCGGAATTCTGCTGGGACTCATTCCCCAGGTTTGCCCTCCAGCAGAGTGGAAAATGCTGCCACCCCGTGGAGAGGCGAATGAGCTGAAGCTGGGATTCTCTACAGGCTTCTTTGTGCCACGTCCGTGTGGAGCACTGAGCATTCCTCTGCACACGTGGAGCAGTAGTGTTAGCTTCGGGTACCAAGAGCTGGGTCAAGAGGTGCCTTCTGGCCCGGACTTCTTCTCCCTCGCTTGCACGGGAGGAAACCGTTCCCCAGGCTCTCACCCACGGTAGCCAGGAAACTGCTTCCTGCCTCACAGAGGTGGATGGTAGCTAAAGCGCGGTTTCTCCGTCGTATTGTTTTTCCAATAAGAGTGCCAGCGATTAGACTTCCATGCAAAAGTGGGGCCGCAGCGCTAGCTTCATGAAGCAAGCGGGGAGTCGTGTTCTGCCTTCTTCCGGGGCCTGAGCCTCACTTCGAAAATGCTCTCGGACTCCCTTGCAGTGCTCTCACGCATTCCCACAGCAAAATGCTTCCACCCTCGGGAACGGCTATTGGAGCTGAAGCGCGGATTCTCACCAGAGTTGTGGCTTCGAGTTAGGGGGTTGCCTCTAGGCCTGCACGCACACACGGGGCAACGGTACCAGCCTCGTAAACAACAGGTGGAGCTGACAGCTTCCTTCTGCACCGGCCTGTCTCTCCCTCGATTTTACGTATGGAACCCGGCCCCAGGCTCTCACCCATTGTGCAGCCTAAGCTGCTTCCTCCCACAGAGAGGTCTCAGGTAGCTAAAGCACGGTGTCTGTTCACTGTGGTTTCTTCGAGTTAGAACGCGAGCGATTAGACTTCCATGCAAAAGTGGGGCCTCGGTGCTAGCTTGAGGAAACAAGTGGGGAGTCGTGTGCTGCCCCTTGCAACGGCCTCAGGCTCCCCCGGAATTACGTTTGGGACTCCCTTGCACTGCTCTCACGCTCGCACAAAACAAAATGCTTACACCCTCAGGAGCGGCTGCTTAGCTGAAGCACGGATTCCCTACCGAGTTTTTCCTTCGAGTTAGGTGGCTGACTTTCAGCCTGCAGGCACACCCGGGGCAACGGTACCAGCCCCATAAGCATGATGTGAGTTGAGAGCTGCCTTCTGTCCGGCCTGTCTCTCCCTCGATTTTACGAAATGGAACCCTCCCCCAGGCTCTCACCCACAGTACACCCTAAACTGCTTCCTCGCACAGAGACGTCCACGGAAGCTAAAGCACGGTTTCTCTACAGTGTTGTTTCTCCCAGTTAGAGCGCTAGCTATTAGACGTGCATGCAAAAGTGGGGCCGCACTGCTAGCTCCACGGAACAAGTGGGGAGTCGTGTTCTGCCTACTGCCGGGGCCCGAGTCTCACACGGAAAACGGTTTTGGACTCACTTGCAGGGCGCTCACGCAGAGGCACACAGCAAAATGCTTCCAGCCACCGGAATGCCTATGTTCGCTGCAGCAGGAATTCTCTCTAGAGGTGTGCCTTCCACTTAGGTGGTTGGCTTTAGGCCTGCAGGCGCACACGGGGCAACGGTACTAGCCTCGTAAACAAGAGGGGAGCTGACAGCTTCCTTCTGCACCGGCCTGTCTGTCCCTCGAGTTTACGTGTGGAACCCGGCCCCAGGCTCTCACCCATTGTGCAGCCTAACATGCTTCCTCGCACAGAAAGGTCTAAGGTAGCTAAAGCACGGTGTGTGTACACCGTTTTTGCTTCGAGGCAGAACGCAAGGGATTGGACTTCCACGCAACAGTGGGGCCTCAGTGCTAGCCTGATGATACAAGTGGGGAGTCGAGTGCTGCCTCCTGCAGCAGCCTGAGGCTCCCTCGGAATTAGATGTGGGACGCCCTTGCAGTGCTCTCACGCACGCACACAACAAAATGCTTCCACCCTCAGAAGCGGCTGTTTTAGCTGAAGCACGCATTCTCTGCCGAGTTTTGCCTTCGAGTTAGGTGGCTGTCTTTGAGCCTGCAGGCACACCCGGGGCAACGGTACCAGCCCCATAACCATGATGTGAGTTGAGAGCTGCCTTCTGTACCGGCCTTGTCTCTCGCCCGATTTTACAAAATGGAACCCGTCCCCAGGCTCTCACCCACCGTACACCCTCCACTGCTTCCTCGCACAGGAGAGGTCGACGGGAGCCCAAGCACCGTTTCTCTACAGTGTTGTTTCTCCCAGTTAGAGCGCTAGCTATTAGACGTGCATGCAAAAGTGGGGCCGCACTGCTAGCTCCATGGAACAAGTGGGGAGTCGTGTTCTGCCTACTGCCGGGGCCCGAGTCTCACACGGAAAACGGTTTTGGACTCACTTGCAGGGCGCTCACGCAGAGGCACACAGCAAAATGCTTCCAGCCACCGGAATGCCTATGTTCGCTGCAGCAGGAATTCTCTCTAGAGGTGTTCCTTCCACTCAGGTGGTTGGCTTTAGGCCTGCAGGCGCACACGGGGCAACGGTACTAGCCTCGTAAACAGGAGGGGAGCTGACAGCTTCCTTCTGCACCGGCCTGTCTCTCCCTCGATTTTACGTGCGGAACCCGGCCCCAGGCTCTCAACCACAGTACACCCTAAACGGCTTCCTCCCACAGAGAGGCCGCGGGAGCTAAAGCACGGCTTCTGTACACTGTTGTTTCTTCGAGTTAGAACGCTAGCCTTTAGACTTCCATGCAAAGGTAGGGCCGCAGCGCTGGCTAGGACAAACACACGGGCAGTCGTGTTCTGCCTTCTGCTGGGGCCTGAGTCTCACTGACAAGAAGCTTTGGGCTCCCTTGCAGTGCTCTCATGCACGCACACCACAACATGCTTCCCCCCTCAGGAGCGGCTGTTTTAGCTGAAGCCCGGATTCTCTACCGAGTCTCTCCTTCGAGTTAGGCGGTTGTCTTTAAGCCTCCACGCACACCCGGGGCATCGGTACTAGCCCCATAAGCATGATGTGAGTTGAGGGCTGCCTTCGGCACCGGCCTGTCTCTCCCACGATTTTACGTAATGGAACCCGTCCCCAGGCTCTGACCCACAGGCTCTCACCCACACCCTACCCTGCTTCCTCTCACAGAGAGGTCGACGGTAGCTAAAGCACGGTTTCCCTCCAGTGTTGTTTCTCCCAGTTGGAACGCTAGCGATTAGCCTTCCATGCCAGAGTGGGGCCGCAGTGCTAGCTTCATGAAACAAGTGGGGAGTCGTGTCCTGCCTTCTGCCGGGGCCTGAACCTCACACGGAAAATGCTCCTTTGAACTCACTTGCAGTGCGCTCACGCATGCACACAGCAAAATGCGTCCACCCTCAGGCATGGCTCTTTCAGTCGAAGCAGGCATTCTCTACAGAGTTGTTCCTTTGAGTGAGGTGGTTGGCTTTAGGCCTGCAGGCACACCCGGGCCCCGGGTCCTAGCCTCATCATCAAGAGGTGTGTTGAAGCTGCCTCGCGCACCGGCCTGTTTCTCACTCCCTTTCACGTATGGGACCCTTTCCGCGGCGTCTCACGCAAGAACACGGTGAACGGACTCCAGCTTCAGGAACGGCAAAGTTAACCACAGCGCAGTAAGCCCGTAGCATTGATTCTTGGCGTTGGGAGCCTGGTAACTAGGCATCCAGGCACACAGGGTACAGCAGTGCTAATCTCCTAAACCAAGAGGTGAGTCGACAGCAGCCTTCCTTACACTCCTGCGTCTCACTCAGAGTTACATCTATGTTCCATTTCTCAAGCTTTCACAAAAAACACACAATTGATGAAGCTCACGCTCAAGAAGGGCGATCTTTGCTGAGGCAAGGGTTCTCTACAGTTTTGTTCCTTTGCGTTGGGTGGACGGCAGTTAGGACTCCACGCACACACGGGAGAGCCGATCTAGGGTTCCCGAAACAAGAGCTGAGTGGAGAGGGGCCTTCTGCCCATGCTTATTTCTCCCTCGGAATTCTGCTGGGACTCATTCCCCAGGTTTGCCCTCCAGCAGAGTGGAAAATGCTGCCACCCCGTGGAGAGGCGAATGAGCTGAAGCTGGGATTCTCTACAGGCTTCTTTGTGCCACGTCCGTGTGGAGCACTGAGCATTCCTCTGCACACGTGGAGCAGTAGTGTTAGCTTCGGGTACCAAGAGCTGGGTCAAGAGGTGCCTTCTGGCCCGGACTTCTTCTCCCTCGCTTGCACGGGAGGAAACCGTTCCCCAGGCTCTCACCCACGGTAGCCAGGAAACTGCTTCCTGCCTCACAGAGGTGGATGGTAGCTAAAGCGCGGTTTCTCCGTCGTATTGTTTTTCCAATAAGAGTGCCAGCGATTAGACTTCCATGCAAAAGTGGGGCCGCAGCGCTAGCTTCATGAAGCAAGCGGGGAGTCGTGTTCTGCCTTCTTCCGGGGCCTGAGCCTCACTTCGAAAATGCTCTCGGACTCCCTTGCAGTGCTCTCACGCATTCCCACAGCAAAATGCTTCCACCCTCGGGAACGGCTATTGGAGCTGAAGCGCGGATTCTCACCAGAGTTGTGGCTTCGAGTTAGGGGGTTGCCTCTAGGCCTGCACGCACACACGGGGCAACGGTACCAGCCTCGTAAACAACAGGTGGAGCTGACAGCTTCCTTCTGCACCGGCCTGTCTCTCCCTCGATTTTACGTATGGAACCCGGCCCCAGGCTCTCACCCATTGTGCAGCCTAAGCTGCTTCCTCCCACAGAGAGGTCTCAGGTAGCTAAAGCACGGTGTCTGTTCACTGTGGTTTCTTCGAGTTAGAACGCGAGCGATTAGACTTCCATGCAAAAGTGGGGCCTCGGTGCTAGCTTGAGGAAACAAGTGGGGAGTCGTGTGCTGCCCCTTGCAACGGCCTCAGGCTCCCCCGGAATTACGTTTGGGACTCCCTTGCACTGCTCTCACGCTCGCACAAAACAAAATGCTTACACCCTCAGGAGCGGCTGCTTAGCTGAAGCACGGATTCCCTACCGAGTTTTTCCTTCGAGTTAGGTGGCTGACTTTCAGCCTGCAGGCACACCCGGGGCAACGGTACCAGCCCCATAAGCATGATGTGAGTTGAGAGCTGCCTTCTGTCCGGCCTGTCTCTCCCTCGATTTTACGAAATGGAACCCTCCCCCAGGCTCTCACCCACAGTACACCCTAAACTGCTTCCTCGCACAGAGACGTCCACGGAAGCTAAAGCACGGTTTCTCTACAGTGTTGTTTCTCCCAGTTAGAGCGCTAGCTATTAGACGTGCATGCAAAAGTGGGGCCGCACTGCTAGCTCCACGGAACAAGTGGGGAGTCGTGTTCTGCCTACTGCCGGGGCCCGAGTCTCACACGGAAAACGGTTTTGGACTCACTTGCAGGGCGCTCACGCAGAGGCACACAGCAAAATGCTTCCAGCCACCGGAATGCCTATGTTCGCTGCAGCAGGAATTCTCTCTAGAGGTGTTCCTTCCACTCAGGTGGTTGGCTTTAGGCCTGCAGGCGCACACGGGGCAACGGTACTAGCCTCGTAAACAGGAGGGGAGCTGACAGCTTCCTTCTGCACCGGCCTGTCTCTCCCTCGATTTTACGTGCGGAACCCGGCCCCAGGCTCTCAACCACAGTACACCCTAAACGGCTTCCTCCCACAGAGAGGCCGCGGGAGCTAAAGCACGGCTTCTGTACACTGTTGTTTCTTCGAGTTAGAACGCTAGCCTTTAGACTTCCATGCAAAGGTAGGGCCGCAGCGCTGGCTAGGACAAACACACGGGCAGTCGTGTTCTGCCTTCTGCTGGGGCCTGAGTCTCACTGACAAGAAGCTTTGGGCTCCCTTGCAGTGCTCTCATGCACGCACACCACAACATGCTTCCCCCCTCAGGAGCGGCTGTTTTAGCTGAAGCCCGGATTCTCTACCGAGTCTCTCCTTCGAGTTAGGCGGTTGTCTTTAAGCCTCCACGCACACCCGGGGCATCGGTACTAGCCCCATAAGCATGATGTGAGTTGAGGGCTGCCTTCGGCACCGGCCTGTCTCTCCCACGATTTTACGTAATGGAACCCGTCCCCAGGCTCTGACCCACAGGCTCTCACCCACACCCTACCCTGCTTCCTCTCACAGAGAGGTCGACGGTAGCTAAAGCACGGTTTCCCTCCAGTGTTGTTTCTCCCAGTTGGAACGCTAGCGATTAGCCTTCCATGCCAGAGTGGGGCCGCAGTGCTAGCTTCATGAAACAAGTGGGGAGTCGTGTCCTGCCTTCTGCCGGGGCCTGAACCTCACACGGAAAATGCTCCTTTGAACTCACTTGCAGTGCGCTCACGCATGCACACAGCAAAATGCGTCCACCCTCAGGCATGGCTCTTTCAGTCGAAGCAGGCATTCTCTACAGAGTTGTTCCTTTGAGTGAGGTGGTTGGCTTTAGGCCTGCAGGCACACCCGGGCCCCGGGTCCTAGCCTCA